>NC_091183.1:28547555-28577218 GCF_040958095.1 Procambarus clarkii
GGCGTTGCCTGGGCAACACGGTGAGGTGTTGCCCGAGCATATAAGCAGCGGTGTAGCGAACATTGGCTAGTCTACTTTCAAGTGTGGTCTAGAGCAGACACTTGCGAGATACTGTACCAACGCTCAGTGCGCTCAACTCACACCAACGTATCACCTGTGTACTTCTGTATATTCGACCAAATATATATATAGTATCTTAGTGTCTGTGTTTATTTGTCACCATACTTTACGTAACAATAGAACCGTTACAGTGGTGACCCAGTGAGTGACAAAGAACACCTAGTCACAAACTAGATCTTCGCCATGGATTTATCTACCAGGTTTCCAGCATACAACGCAGATGAGCCAGAATTTTGGTTCATGCAGATGGAGGCTATTTTCGACCTTCACGAAATTTCGACTGAGAAAGCCCGATATGCCTGTACCCTGCCAACACTTACCTCGGAGGCTATGCACACTGCCTCCGCTGTCATCACCGCACCATCACCGGACACCAGGACGTACACTGCATTGAAGGCCGCTCTTCTACAGGCAGCAATGAAACGCCGCATTCAACAAAGGGACCAACTCCTCACTGACAAAAGGTTAGTAGACAAAACACCAGCCCAGCTTCTGCGGCATATTCAGTATGTGATGCATACTGCAACTGGTCCAGCCCCCAGCGAGATTGTGAGATCACTGTGGATACAACTCTGTCCAAAACACATTCAACCGGCCCTATTCAGTATGGCTGACGACACCCCATTAGCCCAGCTGGCTACACTGGCAGACCGGCTTCATACGACGTCTGATAACGCTACGCTGTCCCACCTCAGTGATACACAGCAGACTACAGACACCCAACAACTCGACGTCCTCCAGAACCGGCGTTTTTTCCACCCAGGGAAGACGTACCATGCGAATCCAGTATCAGTCTCTAGGCGACAGCGAGAACGTCGTGGAGAGCTTTGTTCTTACCACCAGAAGTTCGGACACCAAGCCCGCAACTGTAGGGCTCCTTGTTCCTGGTCGGGAAACTACTTCGGCGGGGACTGTTAACGGCCAGTGACCCCGCCATTTCAAACACTACACTGCTCTACATATCTGACGTCATAACCAAACGCCGTTTCCTCGTTGACACAGGTGCAGCAGCTAGTGTGTTGCCTCCCCCACTGGTCAAACCAACCCGTACTCCTGGTTTGGACTTACGAGCCGCCAATGGTACGTCCGTCCGTACATATGGGACCCGCGCCCTGGTTCTCGAGTTCGCCTCTCTGGGTCGCTTTAAGTGGACTTTCCTCATAGCGGATGTGGAACAACCCATTCTTGGATGGGATTTCCTGCAACACCATCGACTTATGGTGGATCTCGCAGGTGCAGTACTTCGAGCCTCTCCTAGTACCTCACCACAAGTTAACATCGTCACCCCAGTCGCATCTACGGAACTTCAAGCACTCCTAGATGAATTCAAAGATGTGACCCAACCCGCCAGCCCTCGACCAGAGGTGCAACATACGATTACGCATCACATTACTACAACGGGAGCACCTACCTTTGCCAGACCACGCCGCCTGGCACCGGAACGACTGGCGGTAGCACGTGCTGAATTCAATAAGCTACAGGAGGCGGGAATAATCCGCCCTTCGAACAGTCCATGGGCTTCACCTCTCCATATGGTCCCGAAAACAGCCCCAGGGGAATGGCGCCCTTGCGGAGACTACAGGGCTCTCAACGTTCATACTCTGCCGGATCGCTACCCAATACCACACATCCAGGATTTCTCACAGGGATTGAGCAACGCAACCGTTTTTTCGAGAATTGACCTTGTGCGGGCATTTCACCAGATCCCTGTGGAACCGGCAGACATTCCGAAAACAGCGATCACAACACCTTTTGGACTGTTTGAATTCGTCCGGATGCCTTTTGGTCTACGGAATGCAGCCCAGACATTCCAACGCTTCATCGACCAAGTAGTTAAGGACCTTCCTTTTTTGCTACGCCTACATTGACGATCTGCTGGTGGCCAGTACATCACCAACAGAACATCTGCTACACCTCCGACTCCTTCTCACCCGTCTGCGCAACTTCGGCTTGCAGCTCAACTCCGAGAAGTGTATTTTCCATGTTCCAGAGCTGGATTTCTTGGGACACCGTGTGTCAGCAGCAGGGGTCCAACCACTAGAGAAGAAAATCGAGGCAATCAAGGAATTCCCGCGCCCATCTACTCCAAAGAAGTTGCAAGAATTTCTTGGTGTGGTGAATTTTTATCATCGATTCATCCCACATTGTTCGGACATCTTGCGACACTTATACGACCTCTTACATGGTCGGAAACTCACGTCCCGTCTTCCGTTGGAGTGGACTCCCCAGGCAGAGACAGCATTCACCGACATAAAAAACAAGCTGGCGGAATTCACCTTACTCGCACACCCAGTGTCTGACGCTCCCACCAATCTCTCTACCGACGCTTCAAACACAGCAATTGGTGCTGTACTACAACAGCTCATTGAAGAAGAATGGCGCCCAATTGCATTCTTTTCAGCGCGCCTGTCACCCACTGAAGAGAAGTACAGCACTTTTGATAGGGAACTGCTCGCCATCTACTCAGCCATACAACATTTCCGGCACTTTCTCGAGGGGCGAAACTTCCACATCCTCACAGACCACAAACCTCTCACTTATGCGCTGGCGGCCAAGGGTGATGCTCACTCTCCTCGAGTAGCCAACCACCTGGGATTTATTTCCCAATTTACCTCGGATATCCGTCATGTCAAAGGAACTAATAATGTCATAGCCGATGCACTGTCTCGACCCACCATAAACCACGTCGTGACAAACCCAGCTCAGGTGGACTATTGTGTAATCAGTAAGGCCCAACGGGAAGACCCTGATCTGCAGCGATTACGAACATCTGACACAGCTCTCCGGTTCATCGAGATTCCCATGGAAGGTGGCGGAAGTATAATCTGTGACACCTCACGGACGGGAGCACTTAGGCCCTACATTCCTGCCCAGTTTCGCTGGAAAACGTTCTCAGTATTTCACTCCCTAGCACACCCAGGAGTACGCGCTTCCCAGAAACTACTAACGGAGCGTGTTGTATGGCCAGGAATCAATGCCGATGTTCGACGATGGACTCGCTCATGTCTCCAGTGCCAGCGAGCGAAAACACATCGTCACACAAAGAGCCCTCTTCAACAGTTTCCGTTACCTTCTGACCGTTTCGAGGTGGTGCATGTAGACATCGTTGGACCATTACCGTCGGTAAGAGAATATTCTTATCTGCTCACCTGCATCGATCGATTCTCCAGATGGCCGGAAGCAATCCCATTAATCAACATCTCAGCTGAGTCAGTGGTCCAGGCTTTCCTCTCTGGATGGGTCGCCCGTTTTGGCAGCCCGTCTGTCATCATCACCGACCAAGGACGACAGTTCGAATCATATCTATGGAAGGAACTTATGGAATTCCTCGGCACCACACATAACCGAACCACAGCATACCACCCTGAGTCGAACAGAATGGTAGAATGCTTTCATAGACAACTAAAAGCCGCCCTAAGAGCTCAAGCACGCCCTGATGATTGGATCGACAACCTTCCATTAGTCTTGCTTGGCATTCGTTCGGCCACGAAGGAGGGCAGTGGATTCTCGGCAGCAGACTTAGTATACGGATCTAGCCTGCGGATCTTAGTGTCTGTGTTTATTTGTCACCATACTTTACGTAACAATAGAACCGTTACAAAACTTATGAAAATACAAGTCCATGAAAAATTAAAGCTAGGGGCGAAAGCAAAGGTAAAATTACAGTAAATATTGTAGCGTGAGGAAACACACCCTGACTAACAGTCAGACTGTAAAGAAGGACTTAAAAAAGAACGTAAATAATAAATAACGGCATAACAGAAGTCACCCAACAGCATACCTCACGTCGACTGGGTGAGGGAGCTTAAGGACAGGGCTGAGCAGATGGGAAAGGTGAGGGTGGGGGTGGACAGGCCTCCTCCCGAGTGTGCTTCAAATAACAGCCACCTACTGGAGAAAAACCAGTGCCCCATAACACCGAGGGTCACCTCCCCGTCTAGGACCACTGCACCTGCATTTGGTCACCAAGGCTGAACCAACAGGCGTGCTTCAGGCGCGCGCGCCAACACAGAGACAAACACTGGTCCGACGCGCCAACAACACAAACACTGGTCCGACGCGCCAACAAAACACTACCTTAAATGTTGAGAAGGGCAGGACGCCCCTGACGGGTCGCTCAGAGTCGTTGTCGAGAGGAACTGGTGTAGGGTCCATGCTGGGAGAACAGTTGAGCGGGCTAAACTTCTGTGTTTACGACTCGCTGAGCAGCAGTGAGTCATTATGTAAGACAGCTGCTGGCTTGGGAAAGGGGCCCACGCCGTCTCCGTCCCGGTTTATATAACCTCGGGTCAATGCGCGCGCAGCTTGGGGCGGTTAAAGTCAGCTTCCAGACATACGTTCTCTTCCACTCAGAAAACCCACCGTTTTTGGGAAACAGTGTTCTTATATGTGCCTCAGGAGATAGATTAGGTGTTACGTCCACACCCAGCTAGGTCTCTTTCGCGCGTCATCACAGGTAGGCTGTTTCCCTTCATTGTGTACTATCCCTTTGGTCTCATATCTCCTAGTCCCATTTCCATAACTTTACATTTGCTCGTGTTGAATTCCAGTAGCCATTTCTGTGTGTTTGTGTGTGTGTGGGGGGGGGGAGTGGAAAAAAAGATAAAAAATTAGTTAGTAAACAGTTGATTGACAGCTGAGAGGCGGGCCGAAAGAGCAGAGCTCAACCCCCGCAAGCACAACTAGGTGAGTACATGTACTAGTTCTATCTATTAATCCGACATCATGTTTGTAACTCATTTACAATGCATGTACCTTTACCTGAATAAATATCTCATTATATCTTATCTTATGTGCCTCTATAACCCTTTCCACTACCGCCCACAGGATGGGTATGGGGTGCATAATAAATTGGGTTGGGTTATTTGTGGACCTGCGTAAGGCTTTTGACACTGTCAACCACCAAAACCTTCTTCTTAAATTACATCATTATGGAGTCAGAGGACACTCCCTGCAATACCTCAAATCTTACCTTACTGACAGGCTCCAGTATGTTTCTGTGAATAATTCAATTTCTCCCACCCTACCCATCAACAGTGGTGTTCCTCAGGGCAGCATACTTGGCCCTCTCCTCTTTCTCATCTACATTAATGACCTTCCAAATGCCTCCCAACACCTCAAACCAATTCTATTTGCTGACGACACAACCTTCATTTACTCCAGTCCTGACCCCCTTGCTCTAAATGCCACAGTAAATACTGAGCTAAATAAAGTCCATCTTTGGCTAACTGCCAACAAACTCACCCTTAACATTGACAAAACTTTCTATATTCTGTTTGGCAATAAATCCTCTAATCAAATAAATCTCAAAATAAACAATACCCAAATTTGTAACAAATTAGATGGCAAATTCCTTGGCATTCTCATTGACCATAAGCTGAATTTCCAGGGACACATTCTAAATATATAAAAAAAAGTTTCAAAAACTGTTGGCATTCTTTCTAAGATCAGATATTATGTACCCCGCCCTGCCCTGGTGACTCTCTATTACTCCCTCATCTATCCATATCTCAACTATGGTATTTGTGCTTGGGGTTCTACTACCCAAAATCATTTACGTCCTCTAATTACTCAACACAAAGCTGCTATTAGGACAATATCCAACTCTGGCCCCAGACATCACTCGGTACCCCTACTCAAATCTCTGAATATGTTAGACATTAAGTCACTGCACATTCTCTCATGTGTATTATACATATATAAAACGCTAAACTGTAATGCCAATTGTTACGCCCCTGGGTTCTCCAGTGGAAACCAGAGGTCAAAATTGAGCTATTAAACTTTCTGGTAGTACAGTTGAGTGCATCACGAGCGGCAATTGTTTGTATCTTCCCTGCCAGACGTAAGACTATTATTGTTTCTCAAAGAGCATTTAAAGACTGAGCTGGGGGTTGATTATTAAATAATAACATAGGCACCAACTTTGCTTACTAATACTTTCTAATCATTTGTAAAGTAACAATACATTGCATAGGGGAAGATCTTTAATGTGCTTAGCTGCACGATCAATTAGGCTCCTTCCGGCACCACGACATGGGAGGCCTAGCTGGTCGCTAGGAGGTTCTTCTCTGGCTGGCGTTCGTGGGCACGGGACCTACTCTGTGGCTGCATCCCTACTCTCCTCCCTTCTCCTCTTACTTATTTCCCTTACCTTAAGTTCCTGTACCATTAAGTTAAGTATTGTATGATCTCTAAGTGTACCTACTCTGGTAGTAACGATTGGTGAGACCTGGGGGTAGTAGTTGCCAGTGTTTTGGGTAACCCTAAGTGTTGTGTTTTGTATTAGGGTACCACATGGTCTCACTACCCTAAGCTGCATCCAGCTTCAGTGCTTATCCAGTAGTACTTTACCCTAGCTTGTTATTAGTGTAAACCTTGTATCCTGCCTAAGTGGACCAAGGCTTTTTAACGTAAGGTAGTGTGGTAAAGTTATTATTGTTATTGGTGTGAGTGTACATGGGGGATTGTTAAGGGGGTTAATAAATAAGTACATGAATTATAGAGTATCCCTTCTTCCTGTGTGGGAGTGCATTGATCAACCCTTAGACTAACATATATGGTCTAGTAGCAAGTTATTATTACTGTGGATAGTTTATTTTGGGGGCCGGGCCTTTTAGCTCTCCCATATTTGATACTCTGTCTTCTAACTACCCTTACCCCTTAGTAGTACCAGACCCCCATAGAAGCCCCACACACTATTATTTATAACACCAATCCTGACCTCAAAAGCTTCATAGAAGGTTGTAACAGAACCCATGAGCACACACACAGAAATAAATACAGTTTTGATATTCCTAGAGTACGACTTAATCAAACTAGAAATGCTCTACAAATCAAGGGACCCAGATTGTGGAATGACCTTCCCAACCATGTTAAAGACTGTACCTCTCTCAACCAGTTTAAGATAAAAACGAAGCTATACCTAATAAATTCCCTGTAACCTACCTTACCCCTCTATTGTCAACCAATGTCTGATTTTTTTAAAGAGCGCTGTTTGTCGACAGAATTGTATTTGTGCTGCTTTTTCAGCTATGTTTTCATTTTACTCTTTATGCTCAATTAGTATTAATTAGCTTTAGTCATTTAAGTTTTTCATGCCCGAAACGCTTTGCGTAATAGTGGCTTTAGGCATTGTATGTACTAGCCCTAACTATAAATCAATCACTCTTTGTAAAATCTCTTTTATGTATGCACCTTACCTAAATAAACATTTTATTTTATTTGAAAATGAACTACTGTATGTTAATGAACTAAACTAAACTAACGCTTAGGAAGAGTCTTACCTGGGACGCGGTCGGGTCAAGATACCTGCTCCGCACCTTCCCCCCCCCTCCCCCCATGCTGGGTACTGAGATGGAGACTCAGTCACCAGAAGACATGGCTACTTCTCACGGCGTTATTAACATGGACCTGAAAGCAGCCAGTCAGACGAGGAGGGCGAGTATCTAGAAGTTCTGACAAGGAATAAGAAGAAACGAAGAAGACAGGAGGCAAGGCGTAGTGTGGACAGTAATACACTTAACGGAAACGATAAGAATGAAGAACGACGCCGAGACTGATGCAGACAAACGGACGGAACGATGTCAGGAAGGTGAGGATCAGCGGAGATGGAGGCTTCTCTTCCCTGCCTCATGCACGCTGGCCTATCATCAGAAGCTGCTGTGGACCGTCAAACTCGGAAGAGAACACCGCAAGTTCGAGCCCCTGCTGAAGGAAGGTGTAAACAGACCTTACTTAACGGTAGGTTCTATGGAGGCAGTGACGTTTCTTAGCCAGCAAGGATATGATGGAATTCTTATGGAAATACCGGAGGGGAACGAGAAGCTGACGAAGGTAATTATCTATAAATACCCTCAGATTCTGGACCCCGAGTTTATACTCGACGACCAACGATTTGTGTGGGCCAAGCGTCACCTTATTAAAGGTGAAGCTAGGAGTCAGGTGGTGGCTCTAGTGAGAGGTGACGTACCCGAAAAGTGTTCATCACCGGGGCTGGCTACAGGCATGTAGCAAAGTATGTGGAAGAGCCCATAATATGCCTGAAATGCTGCAGATGGGGGCATAAATCCTGGAGCTGTCAAAATGATCCACGATGTCGTTTCTGCGGAAAGTCTCACCTCTCTACTGTGTGTAGAAACAGACTGAATCTGGGTGAGAAAATAGTTCCCAGATGCTGCAACTGTGGAGGTGTTCACAATGCGAGCTCGGCTGTGTGTAGCAAGAGGCCGAGTATGGCTGTTCTCCGGCCGGTGAATGTTACAGAGCAAGCAAGAGCTCTTACCCAGACACCGGGAGCACAGCAAAACAGTCTGCCCCAAACAGTGCCAGTGAACCGGACGAATGCGTGGGTAAAGGAGTCACCTTTACTTAGGCAGGCTCCAGCAACAAGCAGCCACGCCACCACTCAGGACTCCGGCAGTGACAGTGTAACGGTGAGTGAAGTGGCTACTGTGGCTCAGAGAGAGGGTCATAATAATATGGTCAAGGAAGTGTGGGCTGAACTTAAAAAAGTTGGTGAGTTCCTCCAAAATCTGGGGCAGAGAATCGAGTCCATCGAGGCTAAATTAAACGTTCAGGAGGTCAAGGAAAATCACAAAACGGTGAAGGATAGTCAGGATATAGTGGTTGAGGACAAAAATGAAATATTGAGTGATGAAATGAAGGAAAGTGAAGTGTGTGTGAATGATGGTAGTCGTAGTGAAAGGAAGAACCCTATAATTACACATAAAATGAAGGAATCATTTGGGCCAATAATGGACATCTCAGGGCTGAAAAAATCTCTTGAGAATCGCAATGTCGCTTTTA
The DNA here is from genome assembly GCF_040958095.1 of Procambarus clarkii. Classification (NCBI taxonomy): domain Eukaryota; kingdom Metazoa; phylum Arthropoda; class Malacostraca; order Decapoda; family Cambaridae; genus Procambarus; species Procambarus clarkii. The sequence continues at coordinate 28,556,481 of NC_091183.1, forward strand.
CTGGTGAACTTGGGAGGAGGTGGGAGATGTTATACAAGGTATGGCTATCATTTAGTGAACTTATTGGGGATGACTTAGGCAATGAATTGATTAATAATGGATCACCCTAGACTGAAAGTGTTGTCATGGAATGTTAATGGTTTGAGAAACAGGGTTACAGATGTTCATTGTTATGTGATGGGAAATGATATTGATGTTGTAGCTCTCCAGAGACAGGGGATAGGAATGAAGGATTATTGAAATTAAATGGCTATAAAGGGTTTCACCTCTTCGCTGCAAATAACATCAGAGGCACGTCGATTTATGTTAAGAACTCCATACCAGCAGAGTTAGTAGAACCGCCATCAAAAACGCAAGGTATAGAGAGTGTCTGTGTTAAATTATCATTAAGGGAAGGGGAATTTATTGTAGTTAATTTGTATGTATCCAGGAACTGCTTCGACGCTAACTATTTACCTGACTGCATTTATACTAATCCTTCACTGGTCATTGGGGACCTTAATGCTCGGCACACAAGCCTTGGGACAGTGGGTAGTATTAATGCTAATGGGGTCAAGTGGTTACAGTTTCTACAAGATCATCCAGATACCTGTCTCTTGGGAAACAATGAACCAACTCACATCAGGGGAGGACGGCTTGACTATGCCTGCGTTTTAAACTCTCAGGGGATTATGGGGGAGGCTCGGGTTGTTCGGGAACTACTTAGTGACCACTTTGCCTTGAACGTTGAATTACCACTGGGGAAAAAACAAGTCCACTTTCAAAGGAAAAGGCTAAATATTAAGAAAGATATGAAAAATTATTTTATTCAAAATATGGGAGATTGGTATCAACATTACACGCCGCTCTGCGTTGATAGTTTTTACGAGGACATGGTCGAGAACATAGAGAAATTAGTACAGAGGGAAAATAACGGGGGCAGGGGAAGCAAGACGCACGGACCTAAGAAATTTAAATATTCCAATGATCAGCAAGTCAAGGGATGGGAGAGAATGCTACGGGGTGCGCATAAAGCATGGTTAAAAAATGGAATGAGGGATGAAGAGAAAAATACAATGTTGGAAGTGGCTAGGGAATGCAGTCAGGTGAGGAAGGAGGCGCGGGACAGATACTGGCAAGACTTTGCTCAGGCCATTGGTAATACTAAGAACCTTAAAGACATATGGAGAGCAGTAAATAAAGTCAGGGGTTGTAAGACCAAATTCATTGCTCACTCAGATCCAGGGAAAGTTGCTAATGAGTTAGTAGATAAATGGGCAAGTGCTGCTGGTATGGAGTCCTTACCTGCAGACACGAGAGTCACCATTGAGTCATGGGAAAATATTAGAAATGGAGTAACTTTATGTGCCTTAAATACAAGATCTATAGCATGCACTGAGATAACCCACGATGAGCTACTGGATGCTATAAAAAGTGGCAGCTCCACTGCTCCGGGAAAAGATGGAGTAACGTATGACATACTTAATTATTTAGCCGGTATGAAACCTAATCCCTTACTTGATTTGTTTAATATGAGTTATAGAGAGGGAAAGTTACCAAGAAAATGGAAAGAGGCTGTCATCATTCCTATCCCTAAGTCAAACGGAGGCTACAGACCTGTCTCCTTAATATCCTGCTTTTGTAAAATGATGGAAAGGATTTTGTTAAATAGGCTACTCTACCTTGTAGGTGATAACATGTCCAATAATCTCTTTGGTTTTATCAAAGGCAAAAGTACTGCGGATTGTCTCTTAAAGTGTTTGTCTAATGTGGATGACAATTGTAGAGTTTTTGTTGATCTACAAGGAGCGTTTGATAAAGCCAATGGGGAAGTAATCTTATACGAATTAGCCAATCTGGGAATAACAGGGAGATTGCTACACTGGATAAGGGATTACCTGCAAGGCAGAAAAGGTCAGGTGTATTACCAGGGATACATGTCTGAGGAACGGAGGTTTCAGTTAGGTACCCCACAAGGGGGAGTATTAAGTCCCACCTTATTCAATGTATTAATGAACAGATTAGCATCAGAGATGTATCCTCCAGGGGTCACGACGATCATATATGCTGATGACATTCTTATACAAGGCACTTCTGGGAACAAAATTCAAGATGCTCTTAACATACTTGGTACAACCTGTCACAAGTTAGGCTTAGTTATAAATGCAGATAAAACCAAATACGAGTATAGGAAACGAAGAAATATAACACTTACTCTAAATGGTGTGGAACTGAGCCGTGTACAGAAGTACAAGTATCTGGGCATGTATGTTGGATACACATGTGAGAGTAAAAATGCTGAAATAAATCATATCAGCACCTTATGTAAAGCCCGTCTGCATCCTCTAAAAGCACTGGCTTTTTCTGGTAAAGGTGTTGGGGTACCTATCTTGCGGATGTTATACATAAGCACTGTTCGATCCCTGATAGACTACGCAGCACCCGTATTGTCTTACACAGGCCAAGGCAGAATTCAAAAAATAGAGCTGATACAGAACGAGGCTATGAGGATTATTCTTGGATGTCAAAGAAATGCAATGATTGAAATAATGAGAATGGAATTAAATTTACAGAGTGTGTGTGATAGAGTCCGTGACATTAACACTAGAGTATCTATTCGTTTCATGCGGAGAAAAGGAGGGGATAAGCTGTTTGAGAGCGTTCAGACCTGCTTGAGTGACGTACACACTTCCAGGAAACTGAGGGAGACACGCTATACGAGAGGATTAGCTCATGACCTCAGGGAATACGACGTACTTGACTGCTGTAAACCCTCTCGAAAGTGTAATATGTCTGCTCCCTGGAAAGTACAGAAAATAGACGTCGAAATTGTACCCCTCAAGGTGAAAAAGATTCATCATGAACCGGGACAATTACGGTGTTTGTATGGAAGCATGATATCTCGGTTACCAAGAGGCAACAGTTTACATGTATATTGCGACGGGTCGGTGGCGGAGGATGGCAGGGCAGGGTGTGGTGTCCTAATAAGGGATTATACGGAGTTTGGGACTGTGGACAGGATAATTGAACTCCGGCTTAGTAATTATATATCATCCACACAAGCTGAACTGCAGGCCATTCTGGCGTGTTTGGAGGAAGTACGTCATGACGACAAAAATGTTTTTGTATTTGTCGATAGCCGAGGAGCACTGGAGTCCTTAAACAGTCGAAACCCAGTCTTCATGTCTATAGTGGAGGACTGTAAGAGAAGAATAACTGAGATACAGCTGAAAGGTTATAGTGTGAAATTCATGTGGATTCCATCTCATGTTGGAATAGTGCTCAACGAGGTGGCGGATGACTTGGCCAAACGTGCCACATCAAAACCACAAGTTGACATTGAATGTGAATTCACAATGAGACAAATAAGAAGCAAAATCAGAAATATTCAGGCACAGGCGGGAGTGGAGAGGAGAGAGATAATGTATGAGAGTAGTCAAACCATGCAACACTACATGTATGTGAGTCAAAACACCCATTTCACTTATGGTAAAAGGAGAAATGCTTGGAGTGACTCTGTGTACATGCGGCTCAGGCTTGGGTACAAATATTACTGGGAATATGGGATAGATGTTCATGGTAATGACACGAAGTGTAAACTATGTGGTATGTTAAGGTCTCACACCCTTGCCCATTATATTCTTGATTGTCCGTTGATTAGTGTATATAGAAACACTGAGATAAGGACTGTTCCTGAACAAATAGCCTGGATGTGTCACAACGGAAAGGTTGATGATATTCTTGAGAGATATAAGAATTTTGCACCAAGATTGTAATATTTTGTTGAATTATCTGCAGGTGTCTTGCAAATTGTCTATACAGTATACCTAGGTCATAAAAGTATTTGTGTGTACGTCTGATACCATACTACTTGTGAAGGAAATGTATATTTTTACCTCTCAGAATGTTTGGTAATGTGTTTATTTGTGATGTGTGTCTATGTATATATTAACACGTTGTACTGAATGGGGTGAGAATAGCTTGAGCTACCTCATCCCTTTGTGTGTATTTTACCTCAATAAACTTATTTCAATTTCAATTTCAATTTCAATTCAACGCTTAGGATATTTTTGTTACTAAAAACAGCTTATATTATGGAGTAATGTTGTACCATCTGTAAAAATGTAACCACGTTATTTACCAAAAATAAGTATTGTACTTAATTATTTTAATATTTACATGCCACCCTCAGGAGAAACATTAATCATATCGATTAATACTTTTAAGTTAAAAATACTTTTTTAAATTAATTGGTTTCATGAGCCGTATGTAAGCGGCGCGAGCCGACCCAAACAAGAGGCGCTGTTGACAACTCCTCAACACGACACCAACGACGGCAAATAAAAGTTCTAGCTGACTGTACATGTCCTCTGCTGACAATGTCTGCCCTCTGCTGACAATGTCTGCCCTCTACTGACAATGCCTGTCCTCTACTGACAACAGCTGTCCTTTGCTGACTACATCTGTCTTTACTGACTGTATCTGTCGTTTGCTGGACCATAGCTGTCGTCTGCTGACATCTGGTCTCTGTTGAGCACCGCTGCCCTGTGCTGCCCACAGATGTCTTGTTTATAACTGACCTCCGATGTCTCCAGTCATCTTCCTCTTGCCCATAGCTGTCGTCTGCTAACGTCGGCTGGAGTTGATTCAGAACGGCAGGCCTCACCCCAGTACCTGAAAGAGGCACCCACCAGTACCCGACGGAGGCACTCGCCAGTACTTGAAGGAGGCACCTGAAGGAGGCATTCACCAGTACCTGAAGGAGGCACCCACCAGTACCTGTAGGAGGCACCTACCAGTACCTGAAGGAGGCACCCACCAGTATCTGTAGGAGGCACCCACCAGTACCTGAAGGAGGCACCCACCAGTACCTGTAGCAGGCACCTACCAGTACCTGAAGGAGGCACCCACCAGTACCTGAAGGAGGCACCCACCAGTACCTGTAGGAGGCACCTACCAGTACCTGAAGGAGGCACCCACCAGTATCTGTAGGAGGCACCCACCAGTACCTGAAGGAGGCACCCACCAGTACCTGTAGCAGGCACCTACCAGTACCTGAAGGAGGCACCCACCAGTACCTGAAGGAGGCACCCACCAGTACCTGTAGCAGGCACCTACCAGTATCTGTAGGAGGCACCCACCAACACTGCTGTCATCAGTAGGAGAGGGTCGCTCCACTACACTGCGCCTACAAGAAGGTAAATTCAAATATATTTTAACATGAAGAAAAATTTTGCAATATAGTCTAACGTACCCTAAACTAATATTTAATTTGGTCCCCCCAAGTGCTAAACAATTGCTATGGTATGGCTTGACATTGGCATATAAATAACTATAATTGCAATGGGTAAATCTATATTTTATTGTATTAATACATAAAACATTTGTATATTTTTGTGTTGGTCAGATGAACTGTAGAATTAAGTTGTGACGGAGGTTGGCTTTTGTCTGTCCGAGCTACGGTTAAAGCTCACACCACCACGTTAGGCATACTTCATTTTCTAATTGTTGAAACTGTATTTATAGTTGGCTTCAAATGAATGTGGTTATGCTAGGCCAAGTTAGGTTATTAGATTAACAATGCCTAAGTAAAACAGAAAAAAAGAAACAAGTAACACCTAGTGGGCCAGCCAGAGGCTTAGGGTTCCACATAGGAATATCCCTGCAAAAAAATTAAAAAAAAATAAAATAAAGGAAACTACTGAAGACCAATTGACCCATGCGAGACAGTTGTGTATACTCAACCAAACTCACTCATACTATATATATAATGTATGTATGTATATGTATGGATGGATGGATGTATGTGTGTAACCTGAGCTTGAAACAATCCAGTGATCTACTGTCTTGTTATGTTACTTGGAAATTTATTCCGTAAATCAACAACCCTATTCTAAAACCAACTTTTACCCAGGTTTTTTCTGAATCTAAACATTGTATTTAGTTCAAATGTTTTCTGTTGATACATTTAACACCTAATTAATATCAATTTGTTCTTTGTACACTTTCATCCATTTAATACTTCAGTCATATTCCCATAATGTATGAAGCAATGAAGAAGAGCATTGACAAATTATAGGAATCTGTAGTGACTTCAGTACCTCCTACAACACAGAGATCAGGGTAAATGGCACAGGAGCTGGCAGGAGACAACCGACCAACCCGGATCTTACGAGCATGTAAACACAACAGTTGGTGCTCTCTCATTCATTCCTCGGGTTTGTACAGATATAGAATATATGTATTATAACCAGGACATGCATTTGCCTAACCCGTGACTGGTGGATATGAGAGACAAAATATAAAGCCCCAGGTGTGGATAGAATATAATCTAAAATTGTACAGGATCTGGCTGACAAACTGTGTCTACAACTTAAATTCCTATTCAGAAAATCTCTGGACCAAGGGAAAGTTTCCCTGAATTTTAAATACATTATGCAAATGTCATCCTATCTTCAAAAAAGGCAGAAAGAGCTCAGCAGAAAAAGTCTGACCACTCAGCCTAACTTCGCATATTTGCAGGTTCATGGAGAGAATCCTATGGGAGGGAATCATTGAACATCTTACAGTGCACAAAATGGTTTTGTTAAAAATATATTCTGTATTGCTTACCTGCACACATTTTTGGGAACAGTAACCAGCTATTAGGACAAAGGACTTCCAGTAGACATAGTATACATAGACTTTTGTACAGCTTTTATTGACATGCTACATGAAAGATTGGCAATGAAATTGTGAACATTGGGAATAAATGGTAAAATACTGTACTATAATGGATTAAACAAATAGTTAAAACAAAGGAACCATAGGGGTCTTCCTAAATGGAAATGACTGGAAAAGTGTGGTGAGTGGGGAACCTCATCTTGGGGCCAACCCATTTTGTCATACACATCAGTGACATAAAATGAGAGCATTACACACCACATCATCAGATTTGTAGATGATACTCAAGATCTATGAAGGTGAAGGAAAGACCCAATACAGTGTGTAAATGTAATACACTGTTAAACCAAATATTCTTACTTCCTTTACCAAGGTGCTGTTAAACAATGTTTGATACAGGATGTAGGTTTCATCTGAATATTTGGTTTAATATTATATTTTCACATATATTGTGTCTTTCCTTCACTTTCATTCAAACATTAAGGAAGTGTAGCAAGTTTCAACACTAAGATCTATGGTAAAGTAGGAACTGAAGATGATATTGAGGCCTTACAAAGAGATCTGCATGAACTCAACAAAGGGTCAGATGACTGGCAAATGCTTTTCAATATTAAAAATGCAAGACCTTGCATGTACGGTATAACAGTGCATATCACAACACTTGTAGGTAATGGACCTTATTTGGTCCTTAACCCTCAAACCGCTAGGGGCCCAAATGGAATTCACACCCACAGGCGCAACAAAAAAAAAAATCCAAAAAATTCTTTCGTCTTATAGAAGTGTTCATTTTTGTTCCCTGATCACGGAAAAAATAAAAAAAAAATCGTAGGTGGCATATTTTAGCCGCAATAGGGTAGGGAAGTGTGGCAAAAAAGGGGCGTTGGCAGAGCCTTCGCCAGACGAGGTCTACTCCGCCCGAGCTGTCAGACGGCAGTTGCCACAAATATATTATTACCTAATTATTTCAATGTCTCTGATTTTTTCTTAAGTTTTTTTGCAGTAATATTATTCCATACAGTGAATTGTGGTATATTTATATAATAAAATGTGTGAACCATCGCTGTACTCAAAATTATGGTGTGCATATTAGTGATTCAATTATTATGTTCATAAAACAATAAACAAATAGTTTTGCTGTTGTTACACTATATACACAGGTTATATATAAGTATTTGTATGTTTTGTACACCATAATGAACTACTAAGTTGGTCTTGTGAGTCAAAAAGCAACGACGAGTGACCGCCAAACACCAGCGAGCCACTCACTGCCACTCCCTCCCTCAACACCACCTCACTCACCCTCATTCACCTCCCACAATACTCCTTCTGTATTTATTCACTATACACAGACATTATATATACGTATTTACATGTTTTGTTCACCATAACTATATATCTAAGCTTGTATGGTGAATAAAGGCCATAAGACGTAGCTACTCACACAGTCAGCTGATCGGCGGCCACCCTCAAGGCCAGACGCACTAATATTTGTCCTTCAACAATATTGTTCGTTGTGTTATTACGCTATATACATACATTATATATAAGTATCTACCTGTTTTATTCACCATACCTGAACAAATAAGCTGGTATGGTGCCCAAAGACCATAGTGGCCATCAGTAAACAACATGCCAAGTCGTGCAGACGACGCTCCTCCCTCACCAAAATGGCGGCTCCCAACCTACTCCTCTCGCTGTTATCTCACACTATACACACGTTATATATAAGTATCTACATTTGTGTTCACCATATCGAACCACTAAGCTGGTATGGTGAGTGCAGTCAATAAATGGTGGCCACACACAGTCAGAAAACAACGCCACAACCCTCCCTCCCACAGCCTTACTCCTCCCTCCATTTATTTATTTATTTATTTATTTATTTATTTATTTATGCATATACAAGAATGTACATAAGGAATGTGAGGATACAAATATGGTAATTACAGACTTGTAAAGCCACTAGCACGCGCAGCGTTTCGGGCAGGTCCTTAATCTAAGAAAATTTTAAGGAGGTAAATACTTGCAAAATTTATAGACAAAAAAATGATAACAGATTACATGGAATGAAAAAAAAAGATGAGAGAAAATTATAGGTACAGTATATTAAAGCACATAGGTAGCTATGATTGATTGCAATGACAGCTTAAAATGGTAGTTGACAACAAATTGGTAGGCACAATACAGCAGAAACAATATAAGATTGATTGCAATGACAGCTTGAATGGTAGTTGACAAAAATTGGTAGTCACAATACAGCATATGGCTAGCACATAAAAGAAGACAGCAATGAACACAATGATAAGGTTGTTTGATATTACATAAAAATTAGGAGATTGGGTAACACTAGGTACAGAGCAAATTTAAAGCTCAGTGTAGGAAACTAAATAGATGAAGTTAGGTACTTTTTGGTTTTGCTTTTAAATAAGGCAAAAGTTTTACAGTTTTTCAATTCACTAGGGAGTGAGTTCCATAGACTAGGTCCCTTAATTTGCATAGAGTGTTTACACAGATTAAGTTTGACCCTGGGGATATCAAAGAGATATTTATTTCTGGTGTGGTGATAATGGGTCCTATTACATCTGTCCAGGGAGAGTTTCAGAGCATGGTTTGCATTTAAGAACAGGGTTTTGTAAATGTAGTTGACACAAGAGAATGTGTGGAGGGAGTTAATATTTAGCAAGTTTAGGGATTTAACCCTTAACATGCTCGGGGTCTAATATCCTGCTATCCACACAGGCGCATGTCATTTTGAAAAAAAAAAAAATTTTTTTTTTTTGCTAATCTGTTAAGTTCTGTTCACTGATCACGGGAAAAATAAAAAAAAAATTCTATTGTACTTACTTTTGTTGCAATAGAGCCGAGAAGCTCTGCGATGACGTCACAATCTGCATGGTCGCTCATGCAGTACACGCCCGGGAGATGTTGCGCGCGGTCCTCAAACAGCCAGAGTTGCCACAAATATATTTTCGTGCTATTTATTTACAATGTCTAAGCGCATTTTATCTAATTTTTTTTCACTAATTGTGTTTCAAATACTGTTTGAACATATTTTGTATCAATAATTGTTGCATATTTGAGTATACACAGGCGCACACAAATGTTTTCAATTACGGCAATATAATATGTCATTACAGTCTATTATATTATATGTTCTGCTTATATGTTTACATATTTACACACTCGCACACGCTATACACACTTTGAAGCACACCTAGAAGATTTCTAGACTGTGGTAGTCATTGAAGCAGTCGACAGCACATAATGGGATACCACACGTTTCACACCATGTTTGCACAAGCTTCCGTTTCTTGTCTCTACGTGTCGTTGTTTTACACACCAAGCAATCACGTTGGGCTATTGCATGCTTCACACCAAGTGGCAAATACTTAAGTTTGTGTGCTAAGAAGCCTTCAGTGTGAGCGAGGCGTGGAGTACCAGCATGCTGCAACAGTGGGTTTATGATGGGCCGCTGAATACCTGGGACATCTTTTGCAAACTTTCCTAATAACTGTATTGCAGCATCAAATACAAAGTCACGGAAAGTGGGCTTACGTCCAGTTCTCACAAGGTACATGTTGAAACAGTTCAGCATGCTCATGTCCACAAGATGGAAGAACACTTTTTTCGTCCACCTACATGTCTTCCGCACACACTCTGCAGTGCCAATCATCATGTCTGATTTATCAATCAACCGCATGTTGATATTATAGTCTAAAACACAGTCTGGCTTATATAGTGGTGCGTTTGTTTTATGGCTCACTTTCCCACTGTTCACCATTGTTCCATCATGAATTGTTGTCAACAAGTTCACCTCTCTTTTGTCTTTCCACCGAACTGACAGAATGTTATCACTTTTCCTTCTCTGACACTCACCAACTGCAATGTCGTTGTCAAACACAGGCATTTCCCTTCGTTGTGGCTTTACTGTACCAACCAATCCGGTTCTATTTTCTAGCAAGAATCGAGCTAGCAAGGGACTTGTATAGTAATTATCTGTGTATAAAATGTGTCCCTTGTTCATCCACGGAGCCATGATGGTCTTCACTACACTCCCCGAGAATCCATGTTCGTCGTTACTGGGAATGTCTACATCACTAGCCGAGTACAGAATCATGTGTAACACGTATCCTGTCTCACAATCACAAAGAACAAAAAATTTCAGGCCAAATCGGTTTCGTTTTGAGGGAATGTACTGTTTGAATGGAACACGTCCCGTGAAAAGTATGAGAGATTCATCAACCACCAGCTTCTGTGCTGGTACGTAAAAATCTCTGAATTTTCCAATAACATCGTTCATGTAGTGCCTCACTCGCCACAGTCTATCATCAGGTGTTCGGTCCTGAACACTTCCAAAATGTAGACACCTGAGGAGTATCTGAAACCTGTCTCGTGACATATATTTCCCGAATAAAGGTGTTGGTATTGTCTTGTCCTTGCTCCAATAGTCATTTATTGCATGTTTGTGACAGTGCTTCATCAACAAACAGAGTGCCAAAAACACATACATTTCCGCCACTGTGGTATTTTTCCAACGCTGCAGTCGTGAAAATTCTGTGATTTCCCTCTCAATCAGGTAAGCAGCATGCAGGTTCGTTTGGTGTACAATGTATTCCATGAGTGGTTCATCATAGAATGCTGTAAAATATTCCATCTCAGCCATGTCCTCACCTTGATTAGGGAAAAGGTTTGTAATCCCTACATCTTTATTGTCAAAGTGAGGAATATTAGGAATAAAATCGTCACCATCACTCCACTCAAGTACACCAGGCGTCCTGCGAGATGCAGAGGAAAGACGGCGAGGAAGCGATGCATACCGGCGACCAGGAGCTGAATACCGTCTGTGAGAAGCACGGCGGCTACGTGCACGTGAGGTGGGTGCACGTGAGGTGGGTGCACGTGAACACGAGGGTCTTGGTCCCTCATGTGGTGCCATGCGGTGGCGCTTGGCTGGGCGAGATGCTGCTGACGCGACAATTTCTCGCCCAGTTACACCACTGGTACCAGCCACAGGCTCAATAAAACTTTGATCTGAGTCACTAAACCCAGAAAAGGAGTCACCTCCCTCTGACTCGTCACCCTCAAACAGAAAATATCCACAGGAACTGTGAGGTCGTGGTAGAATTGGGGTAGAAAATGGGCGAGGAGGCATGGGAGAGCGTATAGGCCTCGCCATGGCATGGCGGTCATTCTCACTTTCACTGCTGCTGCTACTATCTCCCGACAACTGTGTATAATCCTCATCGTTGTCTGAATCGTCAAACACACTTTCTTCACCTTCAGAGAATAATTCGTGGGCTATTTGCTCTGGGGTGAGGGACTGAGTGATGCGTGCTCGTGAGGCGTTTGACCGTGCGCTCGCCATGGTGACTCTCGCTAAACTGAGGCCTCCCATGCCATCGGAGCGTGAGCTGGATTTTTTTTCAAAATGGCCGCTGTTTACTAGAGCCCCTGGGCAGCGTATGGGACCCCCAGCTACACCGCGGGCCATTCAAATCGTGCGCGGTACCCATACACTTCATATGAAGTGAAGCGCAGTTGACTGGTAAAACGATTTACACTTCATATGAAGTGATGCGCACTTTAAGGGTTAAACAAGGGAGCTGAGTGTTGTCTGAAAGCAGAGTTAATTATTCTGATAGCAGATTTTTGCTGTGTGATGATGGGCTTAAGGTGGTTTGCAGTGGTAGACCCCCATGCATAGATACCATAATTAAGATAGGGGTAGATTAGTGCATAATATAGTGAGAGGAGAGCAGAGTTAGGAACATAATATCTGATTTTGGAGAGTATACCAACTGTCTTAGAGACTTTCTTAGTTATGTGTTGAATGTGGGTGCTAAAGTTGAGTCTCTTGTCTAGGAATAGGCCAAGAAACTTGCCATCATTTTTATTACTGATGTTAATGTTGTCTATCTGTAGCTGAATTGCATTTGATGATTTGCTTCCAAATAAGATGTAGTAAGTCTTTTCGATGTTTAATGTTAGTTTGTTCGTTGACATCCATATGTGGACTTTTTTTAATTCATTATTCACAACATTATTTAGTGTATGTGGGTTGAGGTTTGTGTAGATAAGGGTAGTATCGTCAGCAAACAATATAGGTTTGAGAATATTAGAGACATTAGGCAGATCGTTTATATATATAAGAAATAGAAGAGGTCCTAAGATGCTGCCCTGTGGCACTCCAACGGTAATTGGTAGAGTGGAAGAAGTTGTATCATTGATGGTTACATATTGGTGTCTGTCACTAAGATAGGATCGGATGTAGTCAAGGGCAAGGCCTCGGATTCCATAATGCTGGAGTTTAAGTAAGAGGTAGTTGTGATTAACAGTATCAAAGGCTTTTCTTAGGTCAATGAAGAGTCCAATCGGAAACTCATTTTTGTCAAGGGCTGAGTAGATAATGTCAAGGAGACTAATGATTGCATCATTGGTACTCTTTTGGGACCGGAAGCCAAACTGGCAGGGGCTGAGTATGTCGAATTTTACGAGGTAGGAATAGAGCTGTTTGTAAATAATTTTTTCAAATATTTTTGATAGAATGGGTAGATTTGATATTGGTCTATAATTGTTTATGTCCGCCGGATTGCCTCCTTTATGGACTGGCGTTACTCTTGCTTTTTTGAGGATATCAGGGAAGGTGTGATACACTATAGATTTGTTGAACAGTAGTGCTATGGGTGGGGCAAGGGCATGGGAGGCTCTCTTGTACACAATGGACGGAATTTCACTGGTGTTCCCTGCCTTGGTTTTTAGAGAATGTATGATGGACACAACATCTGCCGGGCTGATTGGTGAAAGGAAAAGAGAGTTTGGATAGCTGCCTGAGAGATATGTGTTAATATGTGTCTGAGTCTGTGGGATTTTACTGGCAAGATTAGCACCAACCGATGAAAAGAAACTATTAAATTCATTTGCCATTTCTAAGTCAGTTGACGGTATACCCCCATCCTTGTAGAGTTTTATTTGGTTATGTGAGTGTTGTTGTCCATGGAGCACAGCGCTAAATATCACCACAATCCTGCTATTATCAGAATCCTGGTCAGTTTTATCACAGTCAGGGGGCTTCAGTAATACTATCACTGCTAAATAATAGCAGTATCATTTATATTATGGTATTTGTAGGCGATGCTGTGGTCACAAGCTGAACAGCGGTGCTGTGAGCTCGTGCTGCGTGCGCCAGCCTTGGTGGCTTGCTCGATACTGACGCTGTAAACCCAAGAATGTTGGCCTGGATTTTTTTTCTAGGTGGCATCTGGCAACTATTGGTCGTGGCTGTACTATAGCTGCCCCTATCCCAGGCGGGGCGTTTAAATTATAGCGCTAGACACGAAATCATATATAAATGATGTGCGCGGTTTCGGTTTTGTCACTGATATCATTTATATATGATATGCGCGGTTTGAGGGTTAAAAAAGTATTGATGTAGTGTATTGTGTTTGAAAAGATTGCCAGTGGAGTTCTCCAAGGGAAAACTAATTTGTGCATGTGCCCCTTATATTTCTGTGTGGGGGAAGTCTTTTTAAATGTTCACACATTACTCAAATGTCGAGGATAAATAGAGAAAAGAACATTGTAGGATTGAAAACATTATTCAAATACTGTAAGTGTTAAATCTAGATATATGCTCTATGAACTTGAATATGGATTTATAACAAAAACAATTCAAATATTTGCAGTGTTGGAAGTACAGAAAGACATGCAGGATTAAGGACCGGAGTAGTGGTATCACTCAGGTCATATATTGCCACCATGCATCTCACATTATTTTTTGGGGGTTCCATGTACAGTTCTCTAGGAATGTTTGTCTACTCCTCTATAAACCTTAACCCTTAAGCTGATAAGGGGTCCTGAGGAGATTTACACCCCTATGCTCATGAAAAAAAAATGTCTTCTAAAAATGTTAATTTGTGTTCCCTGAGCACGGGAAAAAAAATCGTAGGTGACATATTTTGGGCGCAATAGGCCGAGGAAGTCTGGCAAAATGTGGGATTGACAGAGAGGTCGTCAGAGGCGGTCAGTGTCATCCAAGCTGAGAGGTGGGAGTTGCCGTAAAGATATTATTATCTAATTATTTCAATGTCTCTGATTTTTTTTTTTTTTTTTTGCAGTAATATTATTCAATAGTGTGTAGTGTGATAGATTTATATAATAAAATGTGTGAATCATTGGTATACTCAAAAGTATGGTGTTCATATTAGTGCTTCAATTATTACGTTCATAAAACAATAAACAAATAGTTTTGCAGTTATTACACTATATACACACATTATATATAAGTATCTACATGTTTTGTTCACCACAACTGTACAACTAAGCTGATATAGTTAGTTCAGGAACTAAGAGACATCGCTACACTCACAGCTCAACCCGTCCTCTTAAAAATAACGTCACTTTTCGCTCGTATGCGCGCTACGGCCAAATTTGGACATAATTTGAAATTAAATTGACTCACAAAAGTGACGTACTGTTCCGTTTTCTGTTTGAGTTGTCCGACCTACTCGGCAAGCTTAGAAGAGGAAACTTTCCATTAACGTTTTTCATACCGTTTTGAAACTTATGAGAATTGCCTGCCCACCTAACCTATCAGAGGACCCTTAACCCTTAAACTGCGCATGGCGTATATATACGCCCTGAGTAACATGTCCCATGGTGCGCATGGCGTATATATACGCCATAGGGTGCCAGGCCTGATTCAAATGGCCCACGGCTACACGGGGTTCACAGTAGCTTCCTCAGGGCTCTTGTAAACAGATGCCATTTTAAAAAAAAAATCGTGGGCAATATTCTCAGGTGTGAGAGGCACAGTACTGTTGAAGCAACCAAGGCCGGCGCACGCAGCATGAGCGAACAGCATTGATGTTCAGCTTGTGACCACAGCATCGCCGAAAAATGTCAAAATAAATATATAATTGTTATTATTTAGCGATGACAATATTACAGATGACCAACGACTGTGATATAAATAACCAGGGTTGTGATAATAGCAGGATTGTTGTAATAATTAGCACTGTGGGAGGAGTGATGCTGAGAGACGGAGGGAGACAGCATCGTTTACTGACTGTGTGGCCACCTGTTATTGTTTGCATTCACCATACCAGGTCAGTGGTTCTCTATGGCGAACACAAATGTAGATACTTATATATAATGTGTGTGTATTAGTGTAATAACAGCAAAAGGATTATGCTGGGAGGAGCCATATGGGTGACGGAGGTGATGTCGTCTGCACGATTTGTCTAGCTGTTTAGAGGGTGGCCACTATGCTCTTTGGGCGCACTACAAGCTTAGGTGTACAGTTACGGTGCATAAAACATGTAGATATTTATATATAATATGTGTATATAGGGTAATAACACTGCAAAAGGTATTGTTGGGGGAGAAAGTTTAGTGCGTGTGACCTTGAAAGAGTGAGGGAGCCGCCAGCCGCCATCTGTGTATAGCGACGACTCTTAGTGCCTGAACTAACTATATCAGCTTAGCTGTACAGTTGTGGTGAACAAAATATACACATACTTATATATAACGTCTGTATATAGTGTAATAACACCACAACTGGTATTGTTGGGGGAGAAAGTTTAGTGCGTGTGACCTTGAATGAGTGAGGGAGCCGCCATCTGTGTATAGCGATGACTCTTAGTGCCTGAACTAACTATATCAGCTTAGCTGTACAGTTGTGGTGAACAAAATATATACATACTTATATATAACGTCTGTATATAGTGTAATAACACCACAAATGGTATTGTTGGGGGGGAAAGTTTAGTGCGTGTGACCTTGAATGAGTGAGGGAGCCGCCAGCCGCCATCTGTGTATAGCGACGACTCTTAGTGCCTGAACTAACTATATCAGCTTAGCTGTACAGTTGTGGTGAACAAAATATACACATACTTATATATAACGTCTGTATATAGTGTAATAACACCACAACTGGTATTGTTGGGGGAGAAAGTTTAGTGCGTGTGTTGAGGGAGTGGCAGCGAGTGGCTGGCTGGTGTGTGGCGGTAACTCCTCGTTGCTTTTCGACTCTCAATACCAACTTAGTGGTTTGTTATGGTGACCAAAACATGCCAATACTTATATATAACCTGTGTATAGAGTGTAATAGCAGCAAAACTATTTGTTTATAGTTTTATAAACATAATAATTGAATCACTAATATGCACATCATACTTTTGAGTATAGCGATTATTAACCACTTTTATTATATAAATATATTACAATACACACTATTGAATAATATTACTGCAAAAAAACTAAGAAAAAATCAATCGGAGACATTGAAACAATTAGGTAATAATATCTTTGTGGCAACTCCCATCTGTCAACGCGGGTGACGCTGACCGGGTCTGACGACCGCTCTGTCAACGCCCACTTTTTGCCAGACTTCCTCGGTCAATTGCGCCCAAAATATGTCACCTACGATTTTTTTTTTATTTTTTCCGTGCTCAGGGGACACAAATTAACATGTTTAGAAGACGAAAAAAATTTTTTGAATTTTTTTTTTTCTTGCGCACAGGGGTGTAAATGTCCCAAGGACCCCTGAGCAGTGTAAGGGTTAACTTACTGTTGTTGAAAAAAAAAATCCCAAATTTATTTTAATTTTTTTTTCATTTTCAAATTACTGTACGTCCATATTCGGCCATGTACAGTACAGGGCAAACGGCCAAAAGCGACGTTCTTTTTAAGAGGACAGGTTGCACAGCTGGCGGCTGCCTCCCTCACTCATTCAAGGTCAGGCGCACTAAATTTCTCCCCCAACAATACTGTTTGGGGTGTTATTACACTGTATACACACATTATATATAAGTACAAAATCTACATGTTGTATGCACCGTAACTGTACACCTAAGCTTGTAGTGGCCACCCTCTATACAGCTAGACAAGTCATGCAGACGACGCCACATCCGTCACCCAAATGGTTGCTCCAACATAATCCTTTTGCTGTTATTACACTAATACACACATTATATATAAGTATCTACATTTGTGTTCACCATAGAGAACCACTGAGCTGGCATGGTGAATGCAAACAATAACAGGTGGTCACACAGTCAGTAAACGACTCTATCTCCCTCCCTCCCACAGCATTACTACTCCCACACAGTGCTAATTATCACAACAATCCTGCTATTATCACAATCCTGGTCATTTTTATCACAGTCAGGAGTTATCTGAAATATTGTCATCACTAAATAATAGTTACATATTTATTTTGACATTTTTAGGCGATGCTGTGGTCACAAGCTGAACAGCAATGCTGTTAGCTCATGCTGCTTGCGCCAGCATTGGTTGCTCCAATAGTACTGTGGCTCACACCGGAGAATATTGCCCAAGATTTTTTTTAAATGTGGCATCTGTTTACTAGAGCCCCGAGGAATCTGATGGGAACCCCGTAATTACCTAAGTGTAATTACCTAAGTGTAGTTACAGGATGAGAGCTACGCTCGTGGTGTCCCGTCTTCCCAGCACTCTTTGTCATATAACGCTTTGAAACTACTGACGGTCTTGGCCTCCACCACCTTCTCACTTAACTTGTTCCAACCGTCTACCACTCTATTTGCGAAGGTGAATTTTCTTATATTTCTTCGGCATCTGTGTTTAGCTAGTTTAAATCTATGACCTCTTGTTCTTGAAGTTCCAGGTCTCAGGAAGTCTTCCCTGTCGATTTTATCAATTCCTGTTACTATTTTGTACGTAGTGATCATATCACCTCTTTTTCTTCTGTCTTCTAGTTTTGGCATATTTAATGCTTCTAGCCTCTCCTCGTAGCTCTTGCCCTTCAGTTCTGGGAGCCACTTAGTAGCATGTCTTTGCACCTTTTCCAGTTTGTTGATGTGCTTCTTAAGATATGGGCACCACACAACAGCTGCATATTCTAGCTTTGGCCTAACAAAAGTCATGAACAATTTCTTTAGTATATCGCCATCCATGTATTTAAATGCAATTCTGAAGTTAGAAAGCATTGCATAGGCTCCTTGCACAAAATTCTTTATGTGGTCCTCAGGTGATAGTTTTCTATCTAGAACCACTCCTAGATCTCTTTCTTTATCAGAATTCTTTAAAGATTTTTCACATAATATATAGGTTGTGTGGGGTCTATGTTCTCCTATTCCACATTCCATAACATGACATTTATTAACATTAAATTCCATTTGCCAAGTGGTGCTCCATATACTTATTTTGTCCAGGTCTTCTTGAAGGGCATGACAATCATCTAAATTTCTTATCCTTCCTATTATCTTAGCATCATCAGCAAACATGTTCATATAATTCTTGTAGCTGCAATTGTGCTAATTGAATTTGAGTTGTGCCTGGCACCCTATGGCGTATATATATACGCCATGCACACCGTGGGACATGTTACTCATGGCATATATATACGCCATGCGCAGTTTAAGGGTTAATTAAGTATAAAAAAAAATGTTTATTGGTGCTTGTATGAGTTGTCAGGGTTCTAGGTTTTCTCACCCTTTCTGAGGGAACATAAAGAAACCCTGCAAGAAAAGAGGGTTCTTACAACTTTTTAGTGGAAACACCTACGGCGAGCATTTCTTGTCTTTACTGTACATACAAACAGAAAAACCTAGTAACACATCTGGAGAGAATGGACTTCGTGACAAATTGCCAACATGGGTTCAGAGAGGGTAAATCTTGCCTTACAGGCTTAATAGAATTCTACGATCAGGTGACAAAGATTAAGCAAGAAAGAGAAGGATGGGCCAACTGCATTTTCTTGGACTGTCAGAAAGCCTTTGACACAGTACCCCATAAGAAGCTCATGCATAAGCTAGAAAAACAGCCATGAGTGACAGTCAGGGTGCTCCAGTGGATAAGGGAGTACCTAAGCAATAGAAAGCAGAGAGTTACAGTGAGGGGTGAGACCTCAGATTGGCGTGAAGTCAGTTGAGCCCCACAGGGTTCTGTACTCGGACCTATTCTGTTTCTGATATACGTAAATGATCTCCCAGAGGATATAAACTCATTCCTCTCAATGTTTGCTGAAGATGCCAAAATTATGAGAAAGATTCAGACAGATGAGGACAGCTAGAGGCTTCAAGAAAACCTGGACAAGCTGCAGGAATGGTCAAACAAATGGTTGTTAGAGTTTAACCCAAGCAAATGTAATGAAATGGAGATAGGTGTAGGGAACAGGAGACCAGATACAAGGTATCATTTGGGAGATGAAATACTTCAAGAGTCAGAGAGAGAGAAAAAGACCTCGGGATTGATATCATGCCAGACCTGTCCCCTGAAGCCCATATCAAGAGGATAACATCAGCGGCATATGCCAGGTTGGCTATCATAAGAACAGCCTTTAGAGACTTGTGTAAGGAATCATTCAGAACTTTGTATACCACACATGTCAGACCAATCCTGGGGTATGCGGCTCCAGCATGGAGTCCATATCTAGTCAAGCATAAGACTAAACTGGAAAAGGTTCGAAGGTTTGCCACCAAACTAATACCCGAACTGAGGGGTATGAGCTACGAGGAAAGACTACAGGAATTAAACCTCACGTCACTGGGAGACAGAAAAGTTAGAGGAACATGATCACCACATACAAGATTCTCAGAGGAATTGACAGGGTAGATAAAGACAGACTATTTAATACAAGGGGGCACATATACTAGGGGACACAGGTGAAAATTCAGTGCCCAAATGAGCCATAGAGACATTAGAAAGAATTTTTTCAGTGTCAGAGTAGTAGACAAATGGAATGTATTAGGAAGTGTTGTGGTGGATGCTGACTCCATACACAATTTCAAGTGTTGATATGATAGAGCCCAATAGGCCCAGGAACCTGTACATTAGATGATTGACAGTTGAGAGGTGGGACCAAAGAGCCAAAGCTCAACCCCCACAAGCACAACTAGGTAAGTACACTATAATGTCCTGATGGTACAACAATTAATCTTTGCCCCATCAGAATGCTATATTTTGTATGTACAGTAAAGATGAGAATATGCTTACTGTACACATCATCCCTAAAATATAAGAAGCCCCTTTTCTTGTGAGTTTTTTTAAATGTTCTCTCAAAACATTTACTCTCTCAAAATATCACTTCATAATCACTATATGCATGTCTAATTCAT
>NC_091183.1:28577718-28621979 GCF_040958095.1 Procambarus clarkii
TCGTACGAAACAAAATGCAAGAAAACTTGCTTAAAATGCAATATTATGCGAAATTCTGAGATTTGAAGGACAAATCACATATCGTGATACGACATGAAATAGTATCGAAATATTGGTAAAAATGAATATATTTACGTAATATCAAACTACATGAAAAAAGTGAAAAAAGTCAATATTTAACCATATTCGAGGATTTTAACTTCAAATCATAGAGCGAGGTTTCGTATTATTTAGATCCAAGAATAGACATATGACAATGTTCTTTCCAATACAAATGATAAAAATCAATGTGTTTTCATTAGAATTAACTAAAATGTTCCTGATTTTCCGTTTATATTACCTAGGGAAGATGTATACGTAAAACCGCTCTAATCCGGCTGAAACGTCGATATATGCAATAAAAACCGAACTTCTCCCCTTTTCATTATCTTACTCAGTATTTTAACGAGAAACAAATAGATGATTGAAAATGAAGTATTTAAGTTATTATCAAATCAATTATGTGTTTCCATCATTTTTATCGTATATATATGAATTAATACCCATCGACTGTAAATTCACAAAAACGTAGAAAACGGCAAAATATTGCCTAATTCGATGATATTTTGTTTAAGTCACATAAAGGAAAAGGGGATGATAAACGTCAAAATATTGCTAAATTCGATGATTTTTCGTACGAAACAAAATGCAAGAAAACTTGCTTAAAATGCAATATTATGCGAAATTCTGAGATTTGAAGTCCAAATCACATATCGTGATACTACATGAAATAGAATCGAAATATTGGTAAAAATGAATATATTTACGTAATATCAAACTACATGAAAAACGTGAAAAAGTCAATATTTAACCATATTTGAGGATTTTAACTTCAAATCATAGAGCGAGGTTTCGTATTATTTAGATCCAAGAAAAGACATATGACAATGTTGTTTCCAATACAAATGATAAAAATCAATGTATTTTCATTAGTATTAACTAAAATGTTCCTGATTTTCCGTTTATATTACCGATGGAAGATGTACACGAAAATCGCTCTATTCCGGCTGAAACGTCGATATATGCAATAAAAACAGAACTTCTCCCCTTTTCAATATCTTACTCAGTATTTTAATGAGAAACAAATAGTTGATTGAAAATGAAGTATTTAAGGTTATTATCTAATGTATTATGTGTTTGCGTCATTTTTATCGTATATATAATGAATTAATACCCATAGACTGAAAATTCACAAAAACGTGGAAAAACGGCAAAATATTGCCTAATTCGATGATATTTTGTTTAAATCAAATAAAGGAAAAGGGGATGATAAACGCCAAATATTGCTAAGTTCGATGATTTTTCGTACGAAACAAAATGCAAGAAAACTTGCTTAAAATGCAATATTATGCGAAATTCGGAGATTTGAAGGAAAAATCACATATCGTGATACGACATGAAATAGTATCGAAATATTGGTAAAAATGAATATATTTACGTAATATCAAACTACATGAAAAAAGTGAAAAAAGTCAATATTTAACCATATTCGAGGATTTTAACTTCAAATCATAGAGCGAGGTTTCGTATTATTTAGATCCAAGAATAGACATATGACAATGTTGTTTCCAATACAAATGATAAAAATCAATGTGTTTTCATTAGAATTAACTAAAATGTTCCTGATTTTCCGTTTATATTACCTAGGGAAGATGTACACGTAAAACCGCTCTAATCCGGCTGAAACGTCGATATATGCAATAAAAACCGAACTTCTCCCCTTTTCATTATCTTACTCAGTATTTTAACGAGAAACAAATAGATGATTGAAAATGAAGTATTTAAGTTTTTATCAAATCAATTATGTGTTTCCATCATTTTTATCGTATATATATGAATTAATACCCATCGACTGTAAATTCACAAAAACGTAGAAAACGGCAAAATATTGCCTAATTCGATGATATTTTGTTTAAGTCACATAAAGGAAAAGGGGATGATAAACGTCAAAATATTGCTAAATTCGATGATTTTTCGTACGAAACAAAATGCAAGAAAACTTGCTTAAAATGCAATATTATGCGAAATTCTGAGATTTGAAGTCCAAATCACATATCGTGATACTACATGAAATAGAATCGAAATATTGGTAAAAATGAATATATTTACGTAATATCAAACTACATGAAAAACGTGAAAAAGTCAATATTTAACCATATTTGAGGATTTTAACTTCAAATCATAGAGCGAGGTTTCGTATTATTTAGATCCAAGAAAAGACATATGACAATGTTGTTTCCAATACAAATGATAAAAATCAATGTATTTTCATTAGTATTAACTAAAATGTTCCTGATTTTCCGTTTATATTACCGATGGAAGATGTACACGAAAATCGCTCTATTCCGGCTGAAACGTCGATATATGCAATAAAAACAGAACTTCTCCCCTTTTCAATATCTTACTCAGTATTTTAATGAGAAACAAATAGTTGATTGAAAATGAAGTATTTAAGGTTATTATCTAATGTATTATGTGTTTGCGTCATTTTTATCGTATATATAATGAATTAATACCCATAGACTGAAAATTCACAAAAACGTGGAAAAACGGCAAAATATTGCCTAATTCGATGATATTTTGTTTAAATCAAATAAAGGAAAAGGGGATGATAAACGCCAAATATTGCTAAATTCGATGATTTTTCGTACGAAACAAAATGCAAGAAAACTTGCTTAAAATGCAATATTATGCGAAATTCGGAGATTTGAAGGAAAAATCACATATCGTGATACGACATGAAATAGTATCGAAATATTGGTAAAAATTAATATATTTACGTAATATCAAACTACATGAAAAAAGTTAAATAAGTCAATATTTAACCATATTTGAGGATTTTAACTTCAAATCATAGAGCGAGGTTTCGTATTATTTAGATCCAAGAATAGACATATGCCAATGTTGTTTCCAATACAAATGATAAAAATCAATGTGTTTTCATTAGAATTAACTAAAATGTTCCTGATTTTCCGTTTATTTTACCTAGGGAAGATGTACACGTAAAACCGCTCTAATCCGGCTGAAACGTCGATATATGCAATAAAAACCGAACTTCTCCCCTTTTCAATATCTTACTCAGTATTTTAACGAGAAACAAATAGATGATTGAAAATGAAGTATTTAAGTTATTATCTAATCAATTATGTGTTTGCATCATTTTTATCGTATATATATGAATTAATACCCATAGACTGTAAATTCACAAAAAAGTAGAAAGCGGCAAAATATTGCCTAATTCAATGATATTTTGTTTAAATCAAACAAAGGAAAAGGGGATGGTAAACGTCAAAATATTGCTAAATTCGATGATTTTTCGTACGAAACAAAATGCAAGAAAACTTGCTTAAAATGCAATATTGTGCGAAATTCTGAGATTTGAAGGCCAAATCACATATCGTGATACTACATTAAATAGAATCGAAATATTGGTAAAAATGAATATATTTACGTAGTATCAAACTACATGAAAAAGGTGAAAAAAGTCACTATTTACCATATTTGAGGATTTTAACTTCAAATCATAGAGAGAGGTTTCGTATTATTTAGATCCAAAAAAAGACATATGACAATGTTGTTTCCAATACAAATTATAAAAATCAATGTGTTTTCATTAGAATTTAATAAAATGTTCCTGATTTTCCGTTTATATTACCGAGGGAAGATGTACACGTAAAACCGCTCTAATCCGGCTGAAACGTCGATATATGCAATAAAAACCGAACTTCTCCCCTTTTCAATATCTTACTCAGTATTTTAACGAGAAACATATAGATGATTGAAAATGAAGTATTTAAGGTTATTATCTAATCAATTATGTGTTTGCATCATTTTTATCGTATATATATATGAATTAATACCCATAGACTGAAAATTCACAAAAACGTGGAAAGCGGCAAAATATTGCCTAATTCAATGATATTTTGTTTAAATCAAACAAAGGAAAAGGGGATGGTAAACGTCAAAATATTGCTAAATTCGATGATTTTTCGTACGAAACAAAATGCAAGAAAACTTGCTTAAAATGCAATATTGTGCGAAATTCTGAGATTTGAAGGCCAAATCACATATCGTGATACTACATTAAATAGAATCGAAATATTGGTAAAAATGAATATATTTACGTAGTATCAAACTACATGAAAAAGGTGAAAAAAGTCACTATTTACCATATTTGAGGATTTTAACTTCAAATCATAGAGAGAGGTTTCGTATTATTTAGATCCAAAAAAAGACATATGACAATGTTGTTTCCAATGCAAATTATAAAAATCAATGTGTTTTCATTAGAATTTAATAAAATGTTCCTGATTTCCCGTTTATATTACCGAGGGAAGATGTACACGTAAAACCGCTCTAATCCGGCTGAAACGTTGATATATGCAATAAAAACCGAACTTCTCCCCTTTTCAATATCTTACTCAGTATTTTAACGAGAAACATATAGATGATTGAAAATGAAGTATTTAAGGTTATTATCTAATCAATTATGTGTTTGCATCATTTTTATCGTATATATATATGAATTAATACACATAGACTGAAAATTCACAAAAACGTGTAAAAACGGCAAAATATTGCCTAATTCGATGATATTTTGTTTAAATCACATAAAGGAAAAGGGGATGATAAACGTCAAAATATTGCTAAAATCGATGATTTTTCTACCGAAACAAAATGCAAGAAAACTTGCTTAAAATGCAATATTATGCGAAATTCTGAGATTTGAAGGCAAAATCACATATTGTGATACTACATGAAATAGAATCGAAATATTGGTAAAAATGAATATATTTACGTAATATCAAACTACATGAAAAACGTGAAAAAGTCAATATTTAACCATATTTGATGATTTTAACTTCAAATCATAGAGCGAGGTTTCGTATTATTTAGATCCAAGAAAAGACATATGACAATGTTGTTTCCAATACAAATGATAAAAATCAATGTATTTTCATTAGTATTAACTAAAATGTTCCTGATTTTCCGTTTATATTACCGATGGAAGATGTACACGAAAATCGCTCTATTCCGGCTGAAACGTCGATATATGCAATAAAAACAGAACTTCTCCCCTTTTCAATATAATACTCAGTATTTTAACGAGAAATAAATAGTTGATTGAAAATGAAGTATTTAAGGTTATTATCTAATGTATTATGTGTTTGCGTCATTTTTATCGTATATATAATGAATTAATACCCATAGACTGAAAATTCACAAACACGTGGAAAAACGGCAAAATATTGCCTAATTCGATGATATTTTGTTTAAATCAAATAAAGGAAAAGGGGATGATAAACGCCAAATATTGCTAAATTCGCTGATTTTTCGTACGAAACAAAATGCAAGAAAACTTGCTTAAAATGCAATATTATGCGAAATTCTGAGATTTGAATGCCAAATCACATATCGTGATACGACATGAAATAGTATCGAAATATTGGTAAAAATGCATATATTTACGTAATATCAAACTACATAAAAAAAGTGAAAAAAGTCCATATTTAACCATATTTGAGGATTTTAACTTCAAATCATAGAGCGAGGTTTCGTATTATTTAGATCCAAGAATAGACATATGACAATGTTGTTTCCAATACAAATGATAAAAATCAATGTGTTTTCATTAGAATTAACTAAAATGTTCCTGATTTTCCGTTTATATTACCGAGGGAAGATGTACACGTAAAACCGCTCTAATCCGGCTGAAACTTCGATATATGCAATAAAAACCGAACTTCTCCCCTTTTCAATATCTTACTCAGTATTTTAACGAGAAACAAATAGGTGATTGAAAATGAAGTATTTAAGTTATTATCTAATCAATTATGTGTTTGCATCATTTTTATCGTATATATATGAATTAATACCCATAGACTGTAAATTCACAAAAACGTAGAAAACGGCAAAATATTGCCTAATTCGATGATATTTTGTTTAAGTCACATAAAGGAAAAGGGGATGATAAACGTCAAAATATTGCTAAATTCGATGATTTTTCGTACGAAACAAAATGCAAGAAAACTTCCTTTAAATGCAATATTATGCGAAATTCTGAAATTTGAAGGCCAAATCACATATCGTGATACTACTTGAAATAGAATCGAAATATTGGTAAATTTAATATATTTACGAAATATCAAACTACATGAAAAACATGAAAAAGTCAATATTTAACCATATTTGAGGATTTTATCTTCAAATCATAGAGCGAGGTTTCGTATTATTTAGATCCAAGAAAAGACATATGACAATGTTGTTTCCAATACAAATGATTAAAATCAATGTATTTTCATTAGTATTAACTAAAATGTTCCTGATTTTCCGTTTATATTACCGATGGAAGATGTACACGAAAATCGCTCTATTCCGGCTGAAACGTCGATATATGCTATAAAAACAGAACTTCTCCCCTTTTCAATATCTTACTCAGTATTTTAACGAGAAACAAATAGTTGATTGAAAATGAAGTATTTAAGGTTATTATCTAATCAATTATGTGTTTGCGTCATTTTTATCGTATATATAATGAATTAATACCCATAGACTGAAAATTCACAAAAACGTGGAAAACGGCAAAATATTGCCTAATTTAATGATATTTTGTTTAAATCAAATAAAGGAAAAGGGGATGATAAACGTCAAAATATTGCTAAATTCGATGATTTTTCGTACGAAACAAAATGCAAGAAAACTTGCTTAAAATGCAATATTATGCGAAATTCTGAGATTTGAAGGCCAAATCATATATCGTGATACGACATGAAATAAAATCGAAATATTGGTAAAAATTAATATATTTACGTAGTTTCAAACTACATGAAAAACGTGAAAAAAGTCACTATTTAACCATATTTGAGGATTTTAACTTCAAATCATAGAGCGAGGTTTCGTATTATTTAGATCCAAGAAAAGATATATGACAATGTTGTTTCCAATACAAATTATAAAAATCAATGTGTTTTCATTAGAATTAACTAAAATGTTCCTGATTTTCCGTTTATATTACCGAGGGAAGATGTACACGTAAAACCGCTCTAATCCGGCTGAAACGTCGATATATGAAATAAAAACCGAACTTCTCCCCTTTTCAATATCTTACTCAGTATTTTAACGAGAAACAAATAGATGATTGAAAATGAAGTATTTAGGTTATTATCAAATCAATTATGTGTTTCCATCATTTTTATCGTATATATATGAATAAAAAACGCATAGACTGTAAATTCACAAAAACGTAGAAAACGGCAAAATATTGCCTAATTCGATGATATTTTGTTTAAGTCACATAAAGGAAAAGGGGATGATAAACGTCAAAATATTGCTAAATTCGATGATTTTTCGTACGAAACAAAATGCAAGAAAACTTGCTTAAAATGCAATATTATGCGAAATTCTGAGATTTGAAGGCAAAATCACATATCGTGATACTACATGAAATAGAATCGAAATATTGGTAAAAATGAATATATTTACGTAATATCAAACTACATGAAAAACGTGAAAAAGTCAATATTTAACCATATTTGAGGATTTTAACTTCAAATCATAGAGCGAGGTTTCGTATTATTTAGATCCAAGAAAAGACATATGACAATGTTGTTTCCAATACAATTGATAAAAATCAATGTATTTTCATTAGTATTAATTAAAATGTTCCTGATTTTCCGTTTATATTACCGATGGAAGATGTACACGAAAATCGCTCTATTCCGGCTGAAACGTCGATATATGCAATAAAAACAGAACTTCTCCCCTTTTCAATATCTTACTCAGTATTTTAACGAGATACAAATAGTTGATTGAAAATGAAGTATTTAAGGTTATTATCTAATGTATTATGTGTTTGCGTCATTTTTATCGTATATATAATGAATTAATACCCATAGACTGAAAATTCACAAAAACGTGGAAAAACGGCAAAATATTGCCTAATTCGATGATATTTTGTTTAAATCAAATAAAGGAAAAGGGGATGATAAACGTCAAAATATTGCTAAATTCGATGATTTTTCGTACGAAACAAAATGCAAGAAAACTTGCTTAAAATGCAATATTATGCGAAATTCTGAGATTTGAAGGCCAAATCACATATCGTGATACGACATGAAATAGTATCGAAATATTGGTAAAAATGAATATATTTACGTAATATCAAACTACATGAAAAAAGTGAAAAAAGTCAATATTTAACCATATTTGAGGATTTTAACTTCAAATCATAGAGCGAGGTTTCGTATTATTTAGATCCAAGAATAGACATATGACAATGTTGTTTCCAATACAAATGATAAAAATCAATGTGTTTTCATTAGAATTAACTAAAATGTTCCTGATTTTCCGTTTATATTACCGAGGGAAGATGTACACGTTAAACCGCTCTAATCCGGCTGAAACGTCGATATATGCAATAAAAACCGAACTTCTCCCCTTTTCAATATCTTACTCAGTATTTTAACGAGAAACAAATAGATGATTGAAAATGAAGTATTTAAGTTATTATCTAATCAATTATGTGTTTGCATCATTTTTATCGTATATATATGAATTAATACCCATAGACTGAAAAATTCACAAAAACGTAGAAAATGCCAAAATATTGCCTAATTCGATGATATTTTGTTTTAGTCATATAAAGGAAAAGGGGATGATAAACGTCAAAATATTGCTAAATTCGATGATTTTTCGTACGAAACAAAAGGCAAGAAAACTTGCTTAAAATGCAATATTATGCGAATTTCTGAGATTTGAAGCCCAAATCACATATCGTGATACTACATGAAATAGAATCGAAATATTGGTAAAAATGAATATATTTAAGTAGTATCAAACTACATGAAAAAAGTGAAAAAAGTCACTATTTAACCATATTTGAGGATTTTAACTTCAAATCATAGAGCGAGGTTTTGTATTATTTCGATCCAAGAAAAGACATATGACAATGTTGTTTCCAATACAAATTATAAAAATCAATGTGTTTTCATTAGAATTAACTAAAATGTTCCTGATTTTCCGTTTATATTACCGAGGGAAGATGTACACGTAAAACCGCTCTAATCCGGCTGAAACGTCGATATATGCAATAAAAACCGATTTTCCCCCCTTTTCATTATCTTACTCAGTATTTTAACGAGAAACAAATAGATGATTGAAAATGATGTATTTAAGGTTATTATCTAATCAATTATGTGTTTGCATCATTTTATCGTATATATATGAATTAATACCCATAGACTGAAAATTCACAAAAACGTGGAAAACGGCCAAATATTGCCTAATTCGATGATATTTTGTTTAAGTCACATAAAGGAAAAGGGGATGATAAACGTCAAAATATTGCTAAATTCGATGATTTTTCGTACGAAACAAAAGGCAAGAAAACTTGCTTAAAATGCAATATTATGCAAAATTCTGAGATTTGAAGGCCAAATCACATATTGTGATACTACATGAAATAGAATCGAAATATTGGTAAAAATGAATGTATTTACGTAGTATCAAACTACATGAAAAACTTGAAAAAAAGTCACTATTTAACCATATTTGAGGATTTTAACTTCAAATCATAGAGCGAGGTTTCGTATTATTTAGATCCAAGAAAAGACATATGACAATGTTGTTTCCAATACAAATGATAAAAATCAATGTATTTTCATTAGTATTAACTAAAATGTTCCTGATTTTCCGTTTATATTAACGATGGAAGATGAACACGAAAATCGCTCTATTCCGGCTGAAACGTCGATATATGCAATAAAAACAGAACTTCTCCCCTTTTCAATATCTTACTCAGTATTTTAACGAGAAACAAATAGTTGATTGAAAATGAAGTATTTAAGGTTATTATCTAATCAATTATGTGTTTGCGTCATTTTTATCGTATATTTAATGAATTAATACCCATAGACTGAAAATTCACAAAAACGTGGAAAAACGGCAAAATATTGCCTAATTCGATCATATTTTGTTTAAATCAAATAAAGGAAAAGGGGATGATAAACGTCAAAATATTGCTACATTCGATGATTTTTCGTACGAAACAAAATGCAAGAAAAATTGCTTAAAATGCAATATTGTGCGAAATTCTGAAATTTGAAGGCCAAATCACATATCGTGATACTACATGAAATAGAGTCGAAATATTGGTAAAAATGAATATATATACGTAGTATCAAACTATATGAAAAACGTGAAAAAAGTCACTATTTAACCATATTTGAGGATTTTAACTTCAAAACATAGAGCGAGGTTTCCTATTATTTATATCAAAGAAAAGACATATGACAATGTTGTTTCAAATACAAATGATAAAAATCAATGTGTTTTCATTAGAATTAACTAAAATGTTCTTGATTTTCCGTTTATATTACCGAGTGAAGATGTACACGTAAAACCGCTCTAATCCGGCTGAAACGTAGATATATGCAATAAAAACCGAACTTCTCCTCTTTTCAATATCTTACTCAGTATTTTAACGAGAAACAAATAGATGATTGAAAATGAAGTATTTAAGGTTATTATCTAATCAATTATGTGTTTGCATCATTTTTATCGTATATATATGAATTAATACCCATAGACTGTAAATTCACAAAAACGTAGAAAGCGGCAAAATATTGCCTAATTCAATGATATTTTGTTTAAATCAAACAAAGGAAAAGGGGATGGTAAACGTCAAAATATTGCTAAATTCGATGATTTTTCGTACGAAACAAACTGCAAGAAAACTTGCTTAAAATGCAATATTGTGCGAAATTCTGAGATTTGAAGGCCAAATCACATATCGTGATACTACATTAAATAGAATCGAAATATTGGTAAAAATGAATATATTTACGTAGTATCAAACTACATGAAAAAGGTGAAAAAAGTCACTATTTACCATATTTGAGGATTTTAACTTCAAATCATAGAGAGAGATTTCGTATTATTTAGATCCAAAAAAAGACATATGACAATGTTGTTTCCAATACAAATTATAAAAATCAATGTGTTTTCATTAGAATTTAATAAAATGTTCCTGATTTTCCGTTTATATTACCGAGGGAAGATGTACACGTAAAACCGCTCTAATCCGGCTGAAACGTCGATATATGCAATAAAAACCGAACTTCTCCCCTTTTCAATATCTTACTCAGTATTTTAACGAGAAACATATAGATGATTGAAAATGAAGTATTTAAGGTTATTATCTAATCAATTATGTGTTTGCATCATTTTTATCGTATATATATATGAATTAAGACCCATAAACTGAAAATTCACAAAAACGTGGAAAGCGGCAAAATATTGCCTAATTCAATGATATTTTGTTTAAATCAAACAAAGGAAAAGGGGATGGTAAACGTCAAAATATTGCTAAATTCGATGATTTTTCGTACGAAACAAAATGCAAGAAAACTTGCTTAAAATGCAATATTGTGCGAAATTCTGAGATTTGAAGGCCAAATCACATATCGTGATACTACATTAAATAGAATCGAAATATTGGTAAAAATGAATATATTTACGTAGTATCAAACTACATGAAAAAGGTGAAAAAAGTCACTATTTACCATATTTGAGGATTTTAACTTCAAATCATAGAGAGAGATTTCGTATTATTTAGATCCAAAAAAAGACATATGACAATGTTGTTTCCAATACAAATTATAAAAATCAATGTGTTTTCATTAGAATTTAATAAAATGTTCCTGATTTTCCGTTTATATTACCGAGGGAAGATGTACACGTAAAACCGCTCTAATCCGGCTGAAACGTCGATATATGCAATAAAAACCGATTTTCCCCCCTTTTCATTATCTTACTCAGTATTTTAACGAGAAACAAATAGATGATTGAAAATGATGTATTTAAGGTTATTATCTAATCAATTATGTGTTTGCATCATTTTATCGTATATATATGAATTAATACCCATAGACTGAAAATTCACAAAAACGTGGAAAACGGCCAAATATTGCCTAATTCGATGATATTTTGTTTAAGTCACATAAAGGAAAAGGGGATGATAAACGTCAAAATATTGCTAAATTCGATGATTTTTCGTACGAAACAAAAGGCAAGAAAACTTGCTTAAAATGCAATATTATGCAAAATTCTGAGATTTGAAGGCCAAATCACATATTGTGATACTACATGAAATAGAATCGAAGTATTGGTAAATTGAATATATTTACGAAATATCAAACTACATGAAAAAGTCAATATTTAACCATATTTGAGGATTTTATCTTCAAATCATAGAGCGAGGATTCGTATTATTTAGATCCAAGAAAAGACATATGACAATGTTGTTTCCAATACAAATGATAAAAATCAATGTATTTTCATTAGTATTAACTAAAATGTTCCTGATTTTCCGTTTATATTACCGATGGAAGATGTACACGAAAATCGCTCTATTCCGGCTGAAACGTCGATATATGCTATAAAAACAGAACTTCTCCCCTTTTCAATATCTTACTCAGTATTTTAACGAGAAACAAATAGTTGATTGAAAATGAAGTATTTAAGGTTATTATCTAATCAATTATGTATTTGCGTCATTTTTATCGTATATATAATGAATTAATACCCATAGACTGAAAATTCACAAAAACGTGGAAAACGGCAAAATATTGCCTAATTTGATGATATTTTGTTTAAATCAAATAAAGGAAAAGGGGATGATAAACGTCAAAATATTGCTAAATTCGATGATTTTTCGTACG
The DNA here is from genome assembly GCF_040958095.1 of Procambarus clarkii. Taxonomy (NCBI): domain Eukaryota; kingdom Metazoa; phylum Arthropoda; class Malacostraca; order Decapoda; family Cambaridae; genus Procambarus; species Procambarus clarkii. Next base: position 28,590,477 of record NC_091183.1, read on the forward strand.
AAACAAAATGCAAGAAAACTTGCTTAAAATGCAATATTATGCGAAATTCTGAGATTTGAAGGCCAAATCACATATCGTGATACTACATTAAATAGAATCGAAATATTGGTAAAAATGAATATATTTACGTAGTATCAAACTACATGAAAAAGGTGAAAAAAGTCACTATTTACCATATTTGAGGATTTTAACTTCAAATCATAGAGAGAGGTTTCGTATTATTTAGATCCAAAAAAAGACATATGACAATGTTGTTTCCAATACAAATTATAAAAATCAATGTGTTTTCATTAGAATTTAATAAAATGTTCCTGATTTTCCGTTTATATTACCGAGGGAAGATGTACACGTAAAACCGCTCTAATCCGGCTGAAACGTCGATATATGCAATAAAAACCGAACTTCTCCCCTTTTTAATATCTTACTCAGTATTTTAACGAGAAACATATAGATGATTGAAAATGAAGTATTTAAGGTTATTATCTAATCAATTATGTGTTTGCATCATTTTTATCGTATATATATATGAATTAATACCCATAGACTGAAAATTCACAAAAACGTGGAAAAACGGCAAAATATTGCCTAATTCGATGATATTTTGTTTAAATCACATAAAGGAAAAGGGGATGATAAACGTCAAAATATTGCTAAAATCGATGATTTTTCTACCGAAACAAAATGCAAGAAAACTTGCTTAAAATGCAATATTATGCGAAATTCTGAGATTTGAAGGCAAAATCACATATTGTGATACTACATGAAATAGAATCGAAATATTGGTAAAAATGAATATATTTACGTAATATCAAACTACATGAAAAACGTGAAAAAGTCAATATTTAACCATATTTGATGATTTTAACTTCAAATCATAGAGCGAGGTTTCGTATTATTTAGATCCAAGAAAAGACATATGACAATGTTGTTTCCAATACAAATGATAAAAATCAATGTATTTTCATTAGTATTAACTAAAATGTTCCTGATTTTCCGTTTATATTACCGATGGAAGATGTACACGAAAATCGCTCTATTCCGGCTGAAACGTCGATATATGCAATAAAAACAGAACTTCTCCCCTTTTCAATATAATACTCAGTATTTTAACGAGAAATAAATAGTTGATTGAAAATGAAGTATTTAAGGTTATTATCTAATGTATTATGTGTTTGCGTCATTTTTATCGTATATATAATGAATTAATACCCATAGACTGAAAATTCACAAACACGTGGAAAAACGGCAAAATATTGCCTAATTCGATGATATTTTGTTTAAATCAAATAAAGGAAAAGGGGATGATAAACGCCAAATATTGCTAAATTCGCTGATTTTTCGTACGAAACAAAATGCAAGAAAACTTGCTTAAAATGCAATATTATGCGAAATTCTGAGATTTGAAGGCCAAATCACATATCGTGATACGACATGAAATAGTATCGAAATATTGGTAAAAATGCATATATTTACGTAATATCAAACTACATAAAAAAAGTGAAAAAAGTCCATATTTAACCATATTTGAGGATTTTAACTTCAAATCATAGAGCGAGGTTTCGTATTATTTAGATCCAAGAATAGACATATGACAATGTTGTTTCCAATACAAATGATAAAAATCAATGTGTTTTCATTAGAATTAACTAAAATGTTCCTGATTTTCCGTTTATATTACCGAGGGAAGATGTACACGTAAAACCGCTCTAATCCGGCTGAAACTTCGATATATGCAATAAAAACCGAACTTCTCCCCTTTTCAATATCTTACTCAGTATTTTAACGAGAAACAAATAGATGATTGAAAATGAAGTATTTAAGTTATTATCTAATCAATTATGTGTTTGCATCATTTTTATCGTATATATATGAATTAATACCCATAGACTGTAAATTCACAAAAACGTAGAAAACGGCAAAATATTGCCTAATTCGATGATATTTTGTTTAAGTCACATAAAGGAAAAGGGGATGATAAACGTCAAAATATTGCTAAATTCGATGATTTTTCGTACGAAACAAAATGCAAGAAAACTTCCTTTAAATGCAATATTATGCGAAATTCTGAAATTTGAAGGCCAAATCACATATCGTGATACTACTTGAAATAGAATCGAAATATTGGTAAATTTAATATATTTACGAAATATCAAACTACATGAAAAGCATGAAAAAGTCAATATTTAACCATATTTGAGGATTTTATCTTCAAATCATAGAGCGAGGTTTCGTATTATTTAGATCCAAGAAAAGACATATGACAATGTTGTTTCCAATACAAATGATAAAAATCAATGTATTTTCATTAGTATTAACTAAAATGTTCCTGATTTTCCGTTTATATTACCGATGGAAGATGTACACGAAAATCGCTCTATTCCGGCTGAAACGTCGATATATGCTATAAAAACAGAACTTCTCCCCTTTTCAATATCTTACTCAGTATTTTAACGAGAAACAAATAGTTGATTGAAAATGAAGTATTTAAGGTTATTATCTAATCAATTATGTGTTTGCGTCATTTTTATCGTATATATAATGAATTAATACCCATAGACTGAAAATTCACAAAAACGTGGAAAACGGCAAAATATTGCCTAATTTAATGATATTTTGTTTAAATCAAATAAAGGGAAAGGGGATGATAAACGTCAAAATATTGCTAAATTCGATGATTTTTCGTACGAAACAAAATGCAAGAAAACTTGCTTAAAATGCAATATTATGCGAAATTCTGAGATTTGAAGGCCAAATCATATATCGTGATTTTACATGAAATAAAATCGAAATATTGGTAAAAATTAATATATTTACGTAGTTTCAAACTACATGAAAAACGTGAAAAAAGTCACTATTTAACCATATTTGAGGATTTTAACTTCAAATCATAGAGCGAGGTTTCGTATTATTTAGATCCAAGAAAAGATATATGACAATGTTGTTTCCAATACAAATTATAAAAATCAATGTGTTTTCATTAGAATTAACTAAAATGTTCCTGATTTTCCGTTTATATTACCGAGGGAAGATGTACACGTAAAACCGCTCTAATCCGGCTGAAACGTCGATATATGCAATAAAAACCGAACTTCTCCCCTTTTCAATATCTTACTCAGTATTTTAACGAGAAACAAATAGATGATTGAAAATGAAGTATTTAGGTTATTATCAAATCAATTATGTGTTTCCATCATTTTTATCGTATATATATGAATAAAAAACGCATAGACTGTAAATTCACAAAAACGTAGAAAACGCCAAAATATTGCCTAATTCGATGATATTTTGTTTAAGTCACATAAAGGAAAAGGGGATGATAAACGTCAAAATATTGCTAAATTCGATGATTTTTCGTACGAAACAAAATGCAAGAAAACTTGCTTAAAATGCAATATTATGCGAAATTCTGAGATTTGAAGGCAAAATCACATATCGTGATACTACATGAAATAGAATCGAAATATTGGTAAAAATGAATATATTTACGTAATATCAAACTTCATGAAAAACGTGAAAAAGTCAATATTTAACCATATTTGAGGATTTTAACTTCAAATCATAGAGCGAGGTTTCGTATTATTTAGATCCAAGAAAAGACATATGACAATGTTGTTTCCAATACAAATGATAAAAATCAATGTATTTTCATTAGTATTAATTAAAATGTTCCTGATTTTCCGTTTATATTACCGATGGAAGATGTACACGAAAATCGCTCTATTCCGGCTGAAACGTCGATATATGCAATAAAAACAGAACTTCTCCCCTTTTCAATATCTTACTCAGTATTTTAACGAGATACAAATAGTTGATTGAAAATGAAGTATTTAAGGTTATTATCTAATGTATTATGTGTTTGCGTCATTTTTATCGTATATATAATGAATTAATACCCATAGACTGAAAATTCACAAACACGTGGAAAAACGGCAAAATATTGCCTAATTCGATGATATTTTGTTTAAATCAAATAAAGGAAAAGGGGATGATAAACGCCAAATATTGCTAAATTCGCTGATTTTTCGTACGAAACAAAATGCAAGAAAACTTGCTTAAAATGCAATATTATGCGAAATTCTGAGATTTGAAGGCCAAATCACATATCGTGATACGACATGAAATAGTATCGAAATATTGGTAAAAATGCATATATTTACGTAATATCAAACTACATAAAAAAAGTGAAAAAAGTCCATATTTAACCATATTTGAGGATTTTAACTTCAAATCATAGAGCGCGGTTTCGTATTATTTAGATCCAAGAATAGACATATGACAATGTTGTTTCCAATACAAATGATAAAAATCAATGTGTTTTCATTAGAATTAACTAAAATGTTCCTGATTTTCCGTTTATATTACCGAGGGAAGATGTACACGTAAAACCGCTCTAATCCGGCTGAAACTTCGATATATGCAATAAAAACCGAACTTCTCCCCTTTTCAATATCTTACTCAGTATTTTAACGAGAAACAAATAGATGATTGAAAATGAAGTATTTAAGTTATTATCTAATCAATTATGTGTTTGCATCATTTTTATCGTATATATATGAATTAATACCCATAGACTGTAAATTCACAAAAACGTAGAAAACGGCAAAATATTGCCTAATTCGATGATATTTTGTTTAAGTCACATAAAGGAAAAGGGGATGATGAACGTCAAAATATTGCTAAATTCGATGATTTTTCGTACGAAACAAAATGCAAGAAAACTTCCTTTAAATGCAATATTATGCGAAATTCTGAAATTTGAAGGCCAAATCACATATCGTGATACTACTTGAAATAGAATCGAAATATTGGTAAATTTAATATATTTACGAAATATCAAACTACATGAAAAACATGAAAAAGTCAATATTTAACCATATTTGAGGATTTTATCTTCAAATCATAGAGCGAGGTTTCGTATTATTTAGATCCAAGAAAAGACATATGACAATGTTGTTTCCAATACAAATGATAAAAATCAATGTATTTTCATTAGTATTAACTAAAATGTTCCTGATTTTCCGTTTATATTACCGATGGAAGATGTACACGAAAATCGCTCTATTCCGGCTGAAACGTCGATATATGCTATAAAAACAGAACTTCTCCCCTTTTCAATATCTTACTCAGTATTTTAACGAGAAACAAATAGTTGATTGAAAATGAAGTATTTAAGGTTATTATCTAATCAATTATGTGTTTGCGTCATTTTTATCGTATATATAATGAATTAATACCCATAGACTGAAAATTCACAAAAACGTGGAAAACGGCAAAATATTGCCTAATTTAATGATATTTTGTTTAAATCAAATAAAGGAAAAGGGGATGATAAACGTCAAAATATTGCTAAATTCGATGATTTTTCGTACGAAACAAAATGCAAGAAAACTTGCTTAAAATGCAATATTATGCGAAATTCTGAGATTTGAAGGCCAAATCATATATCGTGATTTTACATGAAATAAAATCGAAATATTGGTAAAAATTAATATATTTACGTAGTTTCAAACTACATGAAAAACGTGAAAAAGTCACTATTTAACCATATTTGAGGATTTTAACTTCAAATCATAGAGCGAGGTTTCGTATTATTTAGATCCAAGAAAAGATATATGACAATGTTGTTTCCAATACAAATTATAAAAATCAATGTGTTTTCATTAGAATTAACTAAAATGTTCCTGATTTTCCGTTTATATTACCGAGGGAAGATGTACACGTAAAACCGCTCTAATCCGGCTGAAACGTCGATATATGCAATAAAAACCGAACTTCTCCCCTTTTCAATATCTTACTCAGTATTTTAACGAGAAACAAATAGATGATTGAAAATGAAGTATTTAGGTTATTATCAAATCAATTATGTGTTTCCATCATTTTTATCGTATATATATGAATAAAAAACGCATAGACTGTAAATTCACAAAAACGTAGAAAACGGCAAAATATTGCCTAATTCGATATTTTGTTTAAGTCACATAAAGGAAAAGGGGATGATAAACGTCAAAATATTGCTAAATTCGATGATTATTCGTACGAAACAAAATGCAAGAAAACTTGCTTAAAATGCAATATTATGCGAAATTCTGAGATTTGAAGGCAAAATCACATATCGTGATACTACATGAAATAGAATCGAAATATTGGTAAAAATGAATATATTTACGTAATATCAAACTACATGAAAAACGTGAAAAAGTCAATATTTAACCATATTTGAGGATTTTAACTTCAAATCATAGAGCGAGGTTTCGTATTATTTAGATCCAAGAAAAGACATATGACAATGTTGTTTCCAATACAAATGATAAAAATCAATGTATTTTCATTAGTATTAATTAAAATGTTCCTGATTTTCCGTTTATATTACCGATGGAAGATGTACACGAAAATCGCTCTATTCCGGCTGAAACGTCGATATATGCAATAAAAACAGAACTTCTCCCCTTTTAAATATCTTACTCAGTATTTTAACGAGATACAAATAGTTGATTGAAAATGAAGTATTTAAGGTTATTATCTAATGTATTATGTGTTTGCGTCATTTTTATCGTATATATAATGAATTAATACCCATAGACTGAAAATTCACAAAAACGTGGAAAAACGGCAAAATATTGCCTAATTCGATGATATTTTGTTTAAATCAAATAAAGGAAAAGGGGATGATAAACGTCAAAATATTGCTAAATTCGATGATTTTTCGTACGAAACAAAATGCAAGAAAACTTGCTTAAAATGCAATATTATGCGAAATTCTGAGATTTGAAGGCCAAATCACATATCGTGATACGACATGAAATAGTATCGAAATATTGGTAAAAATGAATATATTTACGTAATATCAAACTACATGAAAAAAGTGAAAAAAGTCAATATTTAACCATATTTGAGGATTTTAACTTCAAATCATAGAGCGAGGTTTCGTATTATTTAGATCCAAGAATAGACATATGACAATGTTGTTTCCAATACAAATGATAAAAATCAATGTGTTTTCATTAGAATTAACTAAAATGTTCCTGATTTTCCGTTTATATTACCGAGGGAAGATGTACACGTTAAACCGCTCTAATCCGGCTGAAACGTCGATATATGCAATAAAAACCGAACTTCTCCCCTTTTCAATATCTTACTCAGTATTTTAACGAGAAACAAATAGATGATTGAAAATGAAGTATTTAAGTTATTATCTAATCAATTATGTGTTTGCATCATTTTTATCGTATATATATGAATTAATACCCATAGACTGTAAATTCACAAAAACGTAGAAAACGGCAAAATATTGCCTAATTCGATGATATTTTGTTTAAGTCATATAAAGGAAAAGGGGATGATAAACGTCAAAATATTGCTAAATTCGATGATTTTTCGTACGAAACAAAAGGCAAGAAAACTTGCTTAAAATGCAATATTATGCGAATTTCTGAGATTTGAAGCCCAAATCACATATCGTGATACTACATGAAATAGAATCGAAATATTGGTAAAAATGAATATATTTAAGTAGTATCAAACTACATGAAAAAAGTGAAAAAAGTCACTATTTAACCATATTTGAGGATTTTAACTTCAAATCATAGAGCGAGGTTTTGTATTATTTCGATCCAAGAAAAGACATATGACAATGTTGTTTCCAATACAACTTATAAAAATCAATGTGTTTTCATTAGAATTAACTAAAATGTTCCTGATTTTCCGTTTATATTACCGAGGGAAGATGTACACGTAAAACCGCTCTAATCCGGCTGAAACGTCGATATATGCAATAAAAACCGAACTTCTCCCCTTTTCATTATCTTACTCATTATTTTAACGAGAAACAAATAGATGATTGAAAATGAAGTATTTAAGGTTATTATCTAATCAATTATGTGTTTGCATCATTTTATCGTATATATATGAATTAATACCCATAGACTGAAAATTCACAAAAACGTGGAAAACGGCCAAATATTGCCTAATTCGATGATATTTTGTTTAAGTCACATAAAGGAAAAGGGGATGATAAACGTCAAAATATTGCTAAATTCGATGATTTTTCGTACGAAACAAAAGGCAAGAAAACTTGCTTAAAATGCAATATTATGCAAAATTCTGAGATTTGAAGGCCAAATCACATATTGTGATACTACATGAAATAGAATCGAAATATTGGTAAATTGAATATATTTACGAAATATCAAACTACATGAAAAACATGAAAAAGTCAATATTTAACCATATTTGAGGATTTTATCTTCAAATCATAGAGCGAGGATTCGTATTATTTAGATCCAAGAAAAGACATATGACAATGTTGTTTCCAATACAAATGATAAAAATCAATGTATTTTCATTAGTATTAACTAAAATGTTCCTGATTTTCCGTTTATATTACCGATGGAAGATGTACACGAAAATCGCTCTATTCCGGCTGAAACGTCGATATATGCTATAAAAACAGAACTTCTCCCCTTTTCAATATCTTACTCAGTATTTTAACGAGAAACAAATAGTTGATTGAAAATGAAGTATTTAAGGTTATTATCTAATCAATTATGTGTTTGCGTCATTTTTATCGTATATATAATGAATTAATACCCATAGACTGAAAATTCACAAAAACGTGGAAAACGGCAAAATATTGCCTAATTTGATGATATTTTGTTTAAATCAAATAAAGGAAAAGGGGATGATAAACGTCAAAATATTGCTAAATTCGATGATTTTTCGTACGAAACAAAATGCAAGAAAACTTGCTTAAAATGCAATATTATGCGAAATTCTGAGATTTGAAGGCCAAATCACATATCGTGATTTTACATGAAATAAAATCGAAATATTGGTAAAAATTAATATATTTACGTAGTTTCAAACTACATGAAAAACGTGAAAAAAGTCACTATTTAACCATATTTGAGGATTTTAACTTCAAATCATAGAGCGAGATTTCGTATTATTTAGATCCAAGAAAAGATATATGACAATGTTGTTTCCAATACAAATTATAAAAATCAATGTGTTTTCATTAGAATTAACTAAAATGTTCCTGATTTTCCGTTTATATTACCGAGGGAAGATGTACACGTAAAACCGCTCTAATCCGGCTGAAACGTCGATATATGCAATAAAAACCGAACTTCTCCCCTTTTCAATATCTTACTCAGTATTTTAACGAGAAACAAATAGATGATTGAAAATAAAGTATTTAGGTTATTATCAAATCAATTATGTGTTTCCATCATTTTTATCGTATATATATGAATAAAAAACGCATAGACTGTAAATTCACAAAAACGTAGAAAACGGCAAAATATTGCCTAATTCGATGATATTTTGTTTAAGTCACATAAAGGAAAAGGGGATGATAAACGTCAAAATATTGCTAAATTCGATGATTTTTCGTACGAAACAAAATGCAAGAAAACTTGCTTAAAATGCAATATTATGCGAAATTCTGAGATTTGAAGGCAAAATCACATATCGTGATACTACATGAAATAGAATCGAAATATTGGTAAAAATGAATATATTTAGGTAATATCAAACTACATGAAAAACGTGAAAAAGTCAATATTTAACCATATTTGAGGATTTTATCTTCAAATCATAGAGCGAGGTTTCGTATTATTTAGATCCAAGAAAAGACATATGACAATGTTGTTTCCAATACAAATGATAAAAATCAATGTATTTTCATTAGTATTTATTAAAATGTTCCTGATTTTCCGTTTATATTACCGATGGAAGATGTACACGAAAATCGCTCTATTCCGGCTGAAACGTCGATATATGCAATAAAAACAGAACTTCTCCCCTTTTCAATATCTTACTCAGTATTTTAACGAGATACAAATAGTTGATTGAAAATGAAGTATTTAAGGTTATTATCTAATGTATTATGTGTTTGCGTCATTTTCATCGTATATATAATGAATTAATACCCATAGACTGAAAATTCACAAAAACGTGGAAAAACGGCAAAATATTGCTTAATTCGATGATATTTTGTTTAAATCAAATAAAGGAAAAGGGGATGATAAACGTCAAAATATTGCTAAATTCGATGATTTTTCGTACGAAACAAAATGCAAGAAAACTTGCTTAAAATGCAATATTATGCGAAATTCTGAGATTTGAAGGACAAAACACATATCGTGATACGACATGAAAGAGTATCGAAATATTGGTAAAAATGAATATATTTACGTAATATCAAACTACATGAAAAAAGTGAAAAAAGTCAATATTTAACCATATTTGAGGATTTTAACTTCAAATCATAGAGCGATGTTTCGTATTATTTAGATCCAAGAATAGACATATGACAATGTTGTTTCCAATACAAATGATAAAAATCAATGTGTTTTCATTAGAATTAACTAAAATGTTCCTGATTTTCCGTTTATATTACCGAGGGAAGATGTACACGTAAAACCGCTCTAATCCGGCTGAAACGTCGATATATGCAATAAAAACCGAACTTCTCCTCTTTTCAATATCTTACTCAGTATTTTAACGAGAAACAAATAGATGATTGAAAATGAAGTATTTAAGTTATTATCTAATCAATTATGTGTTTGCATCATTTTTATTGTATATATATGAATTAATACCCATAGACTGTAAATTCACAAAAACGTAGAAAACGGCAAAATATTGCCTAATTCGATGATATTTTGTTTAAGTCACATAAAGGAAAAGGGGATGATAAACGTCAAAATATTGCTAAATTCGATGATTTTTCGTACGAAACAAAATGCAAGAAAACTTCCTTTAAAATGCAATATTATGCGAAATTCTGAAATTTGAAGGCCAAATCACATATCGTGATACTACATGAAATAGAATCGAAATATTGGTAAATTGAATATATTTACGAAATATCAAACTACATGAAAAACATGAAAAAGTCAATATTTAACCATATTTGAGGATTTTAACTTCAAATCATAGAGCGAGGTTTCGTATTATTTAGATCCAAGAAAAGACATATGACAATGTTGTTTCCAATACAAATGATAAAAATCAATGTATTTTCATTAGTATTAACTAAAATGTTCCTGATTTTCCGTTTATATTACCGATGGAAGATGTACACGAAAATCGCTCTATTCCGGCTGAAACGTCGATATATGCTATAAAAACAGAACTTCTCCCCTTTTCAATATCTTACTCAGTATTTTAACGAGAAACAAATAGATGATTGAAAATGAAGTATTTAAGTTATTATCTAATCAATTATGTGTTTGCATCATTTTTATCTGTATATATATGAATTAATACCCATAGACTGTAAATTCACAAAAACGTAGAAAACGGCAAAATATTGCCTAATTCGATGATATTTTGTTTAAGTCACATAAAGGAAAAGGGGATGATAAATGTCAAAATATTGCTAAATTCGATGATTTTTCGTACGAAACAAAAGGCAAGAAAACTTGCTTAAAATGCAATATTATGCGAATTTCTGAGATTTGAAGGCCAAATCACATATCGTGATACTATATGAAATAGAATCGAAATATTGGTAAAAAATGAACATATTTAAGTAGTATCAAACTACATGAAAAACGTGAAAAAAGTCACTATTTAACCATATTTGAGGATTTTAACTTCAAATCATAGAGCGAGGTTTCGTATTATTTAGATCCAAGAAAAGAGATATGACAATGTTGTTTCCAATACAAATGATAAAAATCAATGTGTTTTCATTAGAATTAACTAAAATGTTCTTGATTTTACGTTTATATAACCGAGGGAAGATGTACACGTAAAACCGCTCTAATCCGGCTGAAACGTCGATATATGCAATAAAAACTGAACTTCTCCCCTTTTCAATATCTTACTCAGTATTTTAACGAGAAACAAATAGATGATTGAAAATGAAGTATTTAAGTTATTATATAATCAATTATGTGTTTCCATCATTTTTATCGTATATATATGAATAAAAAACGCATAGACTGTAAATTCACAAAAACGTAGAAAACGGCAAAATATTGCCTAATTCGATGATATTTTGTTTAAGTCACATAAAGGAAAAGGGGATGATAAACGTCAAAATATTGCTAAATTCGATGATTTTTCGTACGAAACAAAATGCAAGAAAACTTGCTTAAAATGCAATATTATGCGAAATTCTGAGATTTGAAGGCCAAATCACATATCGTGATACTACATGAAATAGAATCGAAATAATGGTAAAAATGAATATATTTACGTAATATCAAACTACATGAAAAACGTGAAAAAGTCAATATTTAATCATATTTGAGGATTTTATCTTCAAATCATAAAGCGAGGTTTCGTATTATTTAGATCCAAGAAAAGACATATGACAATGTTGTTTCCAATACAAATGATAAAAATCAATGTATTTTCATTAGTATTAATTAAAATGTTCCTGATTTTCCGTTTATATTACCGATGGAAGATGTACACGAAAATCGCTCTATTCCGGCTGAAACGTCGATATATGCAATAAAAACAGAACTTCTCCCCTTTTCAATATCTTACTCAGTATTTTAACGAGAAACAAATAGTTGATTGAAAATAAAGTATTAAGGTTATTATCTAATGTATTATGTGTTTGCGTCATTTTTATCGTATATATAATGAATGAATACCCATAGACTGAAAATTCACAAAAACGTGGAAAAACGGCAAAATATTGCCTAATTCGATGATATTTTGTTTAAATCAAATAAAGGAAAAGGGGATGATAAACGTCAAAATATTGCTAAATTCGATGATTTTTCGTACGAAACAAAATGCAAGAAAACTTGCTTAAAATGCAATATTATGCGAAATTCTGAGATTTGAAGGCCAAATCACATATCGTGATACGACATGAAATAGTATCGAAATATTGGTAAAAATGAATATATTTACGTAATATCAAACTACATGAAAAAAGTGAAAAAAGTCACTATTTAACCATATTTGAGGATTTTAACTTCAAATCATAGAGCGAGGTTTTGTATTATTTCGATCCAAGAAAAGACATATGACAATGTTGTTTCCAATACAAATTATAAAAATCAATGTGTTTTCATTAGAATTAACTAAAATGTTCCTGATTTTCCGTTTATATTACCGAGGGAAGATGTACACGTAAAACCGCTCTAATCCGGCTGAAACGTCGATATATGCAATAAAAACCGAACTTCTCCCCTTTTCATTATCTTACTCAGTATTTTAACGAGAAACAAATAGATGATTGAAAATGATGTATTTAAGGTTATTATCTAATCAATTATGTGTTTGCATCATTTTATCGTATATATATGAATTAATACCCATAGACTGAAAATTCACAAAAACGTGGAAAACGGCCAAATATTGCCTAATTCGATGATATTTTGTTTAAGTCACATAAAGGAAAAGGGGATGATAAACGTCAAAATATTGCTAAATTCGATGATTTTTCGTACGAAACAAAAGGCAAGAAAACTTGCTTAAAATGCAATATTATGCAAAATTCTGAGATATGAAGGCCAAATCACATATTGTGATACTACATGAAATAGAATCGAAATATTGGTAAAAATGAATGTATTTACGTAGTATCAAACTACATGAAAAACTTGAAAAAAAGTCACTATTTAACCATATTTGAGGATTTTAACTTCAAATCATAGAGCGAGGTTTCGTATTATTTAGATCCAAGAAAAGACATATGACAATGTTGTTTCCAATACAAATGATAAAAATCAATGTATTTTCATTAGTATTAACTAAAATGTTCCTGATTTTCCGTTTATATTAACGATGGAAGATGAACACGAAAATCGCTCTATTCCGGCTGAAACGTCGATATATGCAATAAAAACAGAACTTCTCCCCTTTTCAATATCTTACTCAGTATTTTAACGAGAAACAAATAGTTGATTGAAAATGAAGTATTTAAGGTTATTATCTAATGTATTATGTGTTTGCGTCATTTTTATCGTATATATAATGAATGAATACCCATAGACTGAAAATTCACAAAAACGTGGAAAAACGGCAAAATATTGCTTAATTCGATGATATTTTGTTTAAATCAAATAAAGGAAAAGGGGATGGTAAACGCCAAATATTGCTAAATTCGATGATTTTTCGTACGAAACAAAATGCAAGAAAACTTGCTTAAAATGCAATATTATGCGAAATTCTGAGATTTGAAGGACAAAACACATATCGTGATACGACATGAAAGAGTATCGAAATATTGGTAAAAATGAATATATTTACGTAATATCAAACTACATGAAAAAAGTGAAAAAAGTCAATATTTAACCATATTTGAGGATTTTAACTTCAAATCATAGAGCGAGGTTTCGTATTATTTAGATCCAAGAATAGACATATGACAATGTTGTTTCCAATACAAATGATAAAAATCAATGTGTTTTCATTAGAATTAACTAAACTGTTCCTGATTTTCCGTTTATATTACCGAGGGAAGATGAACACGTAAAACCGCTCTAATCCGGCTGAAACGTCGATATATGCAATAAAAACCGAACTTCTCCTCTTTTCAATATCTTACTCAGTATTTTAACGAGAAACAAATAGATGATTGAAAATGAAGTATTTAAGTTATTATCTAATCAATTATGTGTTTGCATCATTTTTATTGTATATATATGAATTAATACCCATAGACTGTAAATTCACAAAAACGTAGAAAACGGCAAAATATTGCCTAATTCGATGATATTTTGTTTAAGTCACATAAAGGAAAAGGGGATGATAAACGTCAAAATATTGCTAAATTCGATGATTTTTCGTACGAAACAAAATGCAAGAAAACTTCCTTTAAAATGCAATATTATGCGAAATTCTGAAATTTGAAGGCCAAATCACATATCGTGATACTACATGAAATAGAATCGAAATATTGGTAAATTGAATATATTTACGAAATATCAAACTACATGAAAAACATGAAAAAGTCAATATTTAACCATATTTGAGGATTTTAACTTCAAATCATAGAGCGAGGTTTCGTATTATTTAGATCCAAGAAAAGACATATGACAATGTTGTTTCCAATACAAATGATAAAAATCAATGTATTTTCATTAGTATTAACTAAAATGTTCCTGATTTTCCGTTTATATTACCGATGGAAGATGTACACGAAAATCGCTCTATTCCGGCTGAAACGTCGATATATGCTATAAAAACAGAACTTCTCCCCTTTTCAATATCTTACTCAGTATTTTAACGAGAAACAAATAGATGATTGAAAATGAAGTATTTAAGTTATTATCTAATCAATTATGTGTTTGCATCATTTTTATCTGTATATATATGAATTAATACCCATAGACTGTAAATTCACAAAAACGTAGAAAACGGCAAAATATTGCCTAATTCGATGATATTTTGTTTAAGTCACATAAAGGAAAAGGGGATGATAAATGTCAAAATATTGCTAAATTCGATGATTTTTCGTACGAAACAAAAGGCAAGAAAACTTGCTTAAAATGCAATATTATGCGAATTTCTGAGATTTGAAGGCCAAATCACATATCGTGATACTATATGAAATAGAATCGAAATATTGGTAAAAAATGAACATATTTAAGTAGTATCAAACTACATGAAAAACGTGAAAAAAGTCACTATTTAACCATATTTGAGGATTTTAACTTCAAATCATAGAGCGAGGTTTCGTATTATTTAGATCCAAGAAAAGAGATATGACAATGTTGTTTCCAATACAAATGATAAAAATCAATGTGTTTTCATTAGAATTAACTAAAATGTTCTTGATTTTACGTTTATATAACCGAGGGAAGATGTACACGTAAAACCGCTCTAATCCGGCTGAAACGTCGATATATGCAATAAAAACTGAACTTCTCCCCTTTTCAATATCTTACTCAGTATTTTAACGAGAAACAAATAGATGATTGAAAATGAAGTATTTAAGTTATTATATAATCAATTATGTGTTTCCATCATTTTTATCGTATATATATGAATAAAAAACGCATAGACTGTAAATTCACAAAAACGTAGAAAACGGCAAAATATTGCCTAATTCGATGATATTTTGTTTAAGTCACATAAAGGAAAAGGGGATGATAAACGTCAAAATATTGCTAAATTCGATGATTTTTCGTACGAAACAAAATGCAAGAAAACTTGCTTAAAATGCAATATTATGCGAAATTCTGAGATTTGAAGGCCAAATCACATATCGTGATACTACATGAAATAGAATCGAAATAATGGTAAAAATGAATATATTTACGTAATATCAAACTACATGAAAAACGTGAAAAAGTCAATATTTAATCATATTTGAGGATTTTATCTTCAAATCATAAAGCGAGGTTTCGTATTATTTAGATCCAAGAAAAGACATATGACAATGTTGTTTCCAATACAAATGATAAAAATCAATGTATTTTCATTAGTATTAATTAAAATGTTCCTGATTTTCCGTTTATATTACCGATGGAAGATGTACACGAAAATCGCTCTATTCCGGCTGAAACGTCGATATATGCAATAAAAACAGAACTTCTCCCCTTTTCAATATCTTACTCAGTATTTTAACGAGAAACAAATAGTTGATTGAAAATAAAGTATTAAGGTTATTATCTAATGTATTATGTGTTTGCGTCATTTTTATCGTATATATAATGAATGAATACCCATAGACTGAAAATTCACAAAAACGTGGAAAAACGGCAAAATATTGCCTAATTCGATGATATTTTGTTTAAATCAAATAAAGGAAAAGGGGATGATAAACGTCAAAATATTGCTAAATTCGATGATTTTTCGTACGAAACAAAATGCAAGAAAACTTGCTTAAAATGCAATATTATGCGAAATTCTGAGATTTGAAGGCCAAATCACATATCGTGATACGACATGAAATAGTATCGAAATATTGGTAAAAATGAATATATTTACGTAATATCAAACTACATGAAAAAAGTGAAAAAAGTCACTATTTAACCATATTTGAGGATTTTAACTTCAAATCATAGAGCGAGGTTTTGTATTATTTCGATCCAAGAAAAGACATATGACAATGTTGTTTCCAATACAAATTATAAAAATCAATGTGTTTTCATTAGAATTAACTAAAATGTTCCTGATTTTCCGTTTATATTACCGAGGGAAGATGTACACGTAAAACCGCTCTAATCCGGCTGAAACGTCGATATATGCAATAAAAACCGAACTTCTCCCCTTTTCATTATCTTACTCAGTATTTTAACGAGAAACAAATAGATGATTGAAAATGATGTATTTAAGGTTATTATCTAATCAATTATGTGTTTGCATCATTTTATCGTATATATATGAATTAATACCCATAGACTGAAAATTCACAAAAACGTGGAAAACGGCCAAATATTGCCTAATTCGATGATATTTTGTTTAAGTCACATAAAGGAAAAGGGGATGATAAACGTCAAAATATTGCTAAATTCGATGATTTTTCGTACGAAACAAAAGGCAAGAAAACTTGCTTAAAATGCAATATTATGCAAAATTCTGAGATATGAAGGCCAAATCACATATTGTGATACTACATGAAATAGAATCGAAATATTGGTAAAAATGAATGTATTTACGTAGTATCAAACTACATGAAAAACTTGAAAAAAAGTCACTATTTAACCATATTTGAGGATTTTAACTTCAAATCATAGAGCGAGGTTTCGTATTATTTAGATCCAAGAAAAGACATATGACAATGTTGTTTCCAATACAAATGATAAAAATCAATGTATTTTCATTAGTATTAACTAAAATGTTCCTGATTTTCCGTTTATATTAACGATGGAAGATGAACACGAAAATCGCTCTATTCCGGCTGAAACGTCGATATATGCAATAAAAACAGAACTTCTCCCCTTTTCAATATCTTACTCAGTATTTTAACGAGAAACAAATAGTTGATTGAAAATGAAGTATTTAAGGTTATTATCTAATGTATTATGTGTTTGCGTCATTTTTATCGTATATATAATGAATGAATACCCATAGACTGAAAATTCACAAAAACGTGGAAAAACGGCAAAATATTGCTTAATTCGATGATATTTTGTTTAAATCAAATAAAGGAAAAGGGGATGGTAAACGCCAAATATTGCTAAATTCGATGATTTTTCGTACGAAACAAAATGCAAGAAAACTTGCTTAAAATGCAATATTATGCGAAATTCTGAGATTTGAAGGACAAAACACATATCGTGATACGACATGAAAGAGTATCGAAATATTGGTAAAAATGAATATATTTACGTAATATCAAACTACATGAAAAAAGTGAAAAAAGTCAATATTTAACCATATTTGAGGATTTTAACTTCAAATCATAGAGCGAGGTTTCGTATTATTTAGATCCAAGAATAGACATATGACAATGTTGTTTCCAATACAAATGATAAAAATCAATGTGTTTTCATTAGAATTAACTAAAATGTTCCTGATTTTCCGTTTATATTACCGAGGGAAGATGAACACGTAAAACCGCTCTAATCCGGCTGAAACGTCGATATATGCAATAAAAACCGAACTTCTCCTCTTTTCAATATCTTACTCAGTATTTTAACGAGAAACAAATAGATGATTGAAAATGAAGTATTTAAGTTATTATCTAATCAATTATGTGTTTGCATCATTTTTATTGTATATATATGAATTAATACCCATAGACTGTAAATTCACAAAAACGTAGAAAACGGCAAAATATTGCCTAATTCGATGATATTTTGTTTAAGTCACATAAAGGAAAAGGGGATGATAAACGTCAAAATATTGCTAAATTCGATGATTTTTCGTACGAAACAAAATGCAAGAAAACTTCCTTTAAAATGCAATATTATGCGAAATTCTGAAATTTGAAGGCCAAATCACATATCGTGATACTACATGAAATAGAATCGAAATATTGGTAAATTGAATATATTTACGAAATATCAAACTACATGAAAAACATGAAAAAGTCAATATTTAACCATATTTGAGGATTTTAACTTCAAATCATAGAGCGAGGTTTCGTATTATTTAGATCCAAGAAAAGACATATGACAATGTTGTTTCCAATACAAATGATAAAAATCAATGTATTTTCATTAGTATTAACTAAAATGTTCCTGATTTTCCGTTTATATTACCGATGGAAGATGTACACGAAAATCGCTCTATTCCGGCTGAAACGTCGATATATGCTATAAAAACAGAACTTCTCCCCTTTTCAATATCTTACTCAGTATTTTAACGAGAAACAAATAGATGATTGAAAATGAAGTATTTAAGTTATTATCTAATCAATTATGTGTTTGCATCATTTTTATCTGTATATATATGAATTAATACCCATAGACTGTAAATTCACAAAAACGTAGAAAACGGCAAAATATTGCCTAATTCGATGATATTTTGTTTAAGTCACATAAAGGAAAAGGGGATGATAAATGTCAAAATATTGCTAAATTCGATGATTTTTCGTACGAAACAAAAGGCAAGAAAACTTGCTTAAAATGCAATATTATGCGAATTTCTGAGATTTGAAGGCCAAATCACATATCGTGATACTATATGAAATAGAATCGAAATATTGGTAAAAAATGAACATATTTAAGTAGTATCAAACTACATGAAAAACGTGAAAAAAGTCACTATTTAACCATATTTGAGGATTTTAACTTCAAATCATAGAGCGAGGTTTCGTATTATTTAGATCCAAGAAAAGAGATATGACAATGTTGTTTCCAATACAAATGATAAAAATCAATGTGTTTTCATTAGAATTAACTAAAATGTTCTTGATTTTACGTTTATATAACCGAGGGAAGATGTACACGTAAAACCGCTCTAATCCGGCTGAAACGTCGATATATGCAATAAAAACTGAACTTCTCCCCTTTTCAATATCTTACTCAGTATTTTAACGAGAAACAAATAGATGATTGAAAATGAAGTATTTAAGTTATTATATAATCAATTATGTGTTTCCATCATTTTTATCGTATATATATGAATAAAAAACGCATAGACTGTAAATTCACAAAAACGTAGAAAACGGCAAAATATTGCCTAATTCGATGATATTTTGTTTAAGTCACATAAAGGAAAAGGGGATGATAAACGTCAAAATATTGCTAAATTCGATGATTTTTCGTACGAAACAAAATGCAAGAAAACTTGCTTAAAATGCAATATTATGCGAAATTCTGAGATTTGAAGGCCAAATCACATATCGTGATACTACATGAAATAGAATCGAAATAATGGTAAAAATGAATATATTTACGTAATATCAAACTACATGAAAAACGTGAAAAAGTCAATATTTAATCATATTTGAGGATTTTATCTTCAAATCATAAAGCGAGGTTTCGTATTATTTAGATCCAAGAAAAGACATATGACAATGTTGTTTCCAATACAAATGATAAAAATCAATGTATTTTCATTAGTATTAATTAAAATGTTCCTGATTTTCCGTTTATATTACCGATGGAAGATGTACACGAAAATCGCTCTATTCCGCCTGAAACGTCGATATATGCAATAAAAACAGAACTTCTCCCCTTTTCAATATCTTACTCAGTATTTTAACGAGAAACAAATAGTTGATTGAAAATAAAGTATTAAGGTTATTATCTAATGTATTATGTGTTTGCGTCATTTTTATCGTATATATAATGAATGAATACCCATAGACTGAAAATTCACAAAAACGTGGAAAAACGGCAAAATATTGCCTAATTCGATGATATTTTGTTTAAATCAAATAAAGGAAAAGGGGATGATAAACGTCAAAATATTGCTAAATTCGATGATTTTTCGTACGAAACAAAATGCAAGAAAACTTGCTTAAAATGCAATATTATGCGAAATTCTGAGATTTGAAGGCCAAATCACATATCGTGATACGACATGAAATAGTATCGAAATATTGGTAAAAATGAATATATTTACGTAATATCAAACTACATGAAAAAAGTGAAAAAAGTCAATATTTAACCATATTTGAGGATTTTAACTTCAAATCATAGAGCGAGGTTTCGTATTATTTAGATCCAAGAATAGACATATGACAATGTTGTTTCCAATACAAATGATAAAAATCAATGTGTTTTCATTAGAATTAACTAAAATGTTCCTGATTTTCCGTTTATATTACCGAGGGAAGATGTACACGTTAAACCGCTCTAATCCGGCTGAAACGTCGATATATGCAATAAAAACCGAACTTCTCCCCTTTTCAATATCTTACTCAGTATTTTAACGAGAAACAAATAGATGATTGAAAATGAAGTATTTAAGTTATTATCTAATCAATTATGTGTTTGCATCATTTTTATCGTATATATTTGAATTAATACCCATAGACTGTAAATTCACAAAAACGTAGAAAACGGCAAAATATTGCCTAATTCGATGATATTTTGTTAATATCAAATAAAGGAAAAGGGGATGATTAACGTCAAAATATTGCTAAATTCGATGATTTTTCGTACGAAACAAAATGCAAGACAACTTGCTTAAAATGCAATATTATGCGAAATTCTGAGCTTTGAAGGCAAAATCACATATCGTGATACTACATGAAATAGAGTCGAAATATTGTTAAAAGTGAATATATATACGTAGTATCAAACTAATGAAAAACGTGAAAAAAGTCACTATTTATCCATATTTGAGGATTTTAACTTCAAATCATAGAGCGAGGTTTCGTATTATTTAGATCCAAGAAAAGACATATGACAATGTTGTTTCCAATACAAATTATAAAAATCAATGTGTTTTCATTAGAATTAACTAAAATGTTCCTGATTTTCCGTTTATATTACCGAGGGAAGATGTACACGTAAAACCGCTCTAATCCGGCTGAAACGTCGATATATGCAATAAAAACCGAACTTCTCCCCTTTTCAATATATTACTCAGTATTTTAACGAGAAACAAATAGATGATTGAAAATGAAGTATTTAAGTTATTATCTAATCAATTATGTGTTTGCATCATTTTTATCGTATATATATGAATTAATACCCATAGACTGTGAATTCACAAAAACGTAGAAAACGGCAAAATATTGCCTAATTCGATGATATTTTGTTTAAGTCACATAAAGGAAAAGGGGATGATAAACGTCAAAATATTGCTAAATTCGATGATTTTTCGTACGAAACAAAAGGCAAGAAAACTTGCTTAAAATGCAATATTATGCGAATTTCTGAGATTTGAAGGCCAAATCACATATCGTGATACTACATGAAATAGAATCGAAATATTGGTAAAAAATGAATACTTTTAAGTAGTATCAAACTACATGAAAAACGTGAAAAAAGTCACTATTTAACCAAATTTGAGGATTTTAACTTCAAATCATAAAGCGAGGTTTCGTATTATTTAGATCCAAGAAAAGACATATGACAATGTTGTTTCCAATACAAATTATATAAATCAATGTGTTTTCATTAGAATTAACTAAAATGTTCCTGATTTTCCGTTTATATTACCGAGGGAAGATGTACACGTAAAACCGCTCTAATCCGGCTGGAACGTCGATATATGCAATAAAAACCGAACTTCTCCCCTTTTCATTATCTTACTCAGTATTTTAACGAGAAACAAATAGATGATTGAAAATGAAGTATTTAAGGTTATTATCTAATCAATTATGTGTTTGCATCATTTTTATCGTATATATATGAACCCATATCGTATATATATAGACCCATAGACTGAAAATTCACAAAAACGTGGAAAACGGCCAAATATTGCCTAATTCGATGATATTTTGTTTAAGTCACATAAAGGAAAAGGGGATGATAAACGTCAAAATATTGCTAAATTCGATGATTTTTCGTACGAAACAAAAGGCAAGAAAACTTGCTTAAAATGCAATATTATGCGAAATTCTGAGATTTGAAGGCCAAATCACATATTGTGATACTACATGAAATAGAATCGAAATATTGGTAAAAATGAATGTATTTACGTAGTATCAAACTACATGAAAAACTTGAAAAAAGTCACTATTTAACCATATTTGAGGATTTTAACTTCAAATCATAGAGCGACGTTTCGTATTATTTAGATCCAAGAAAAGACATATGACAATGTTGTTTCCAATACAAATGATAAAAATCAATGTATTTTCATTAGTATTAACTAAAATGTTCCTGATTTTCCGTTTATATTAACGATGGAAGATGTACACGAAAATCGCTCTATTCCGGCTGAAACGTCGATATATGCAATAAAAACAGAACTTCTCCCCTTTTCAATATCTTACTCAGTATTTTAACGAGAAACAAATAGTTGATTGAAAATGAAGTATTTAAGGTTATTATCTAATGTATTATGTGTTTGCGTCATTTTTATCGTATATATAATGAATGAATACCCATAGACTGAAAATTCACAAAAACGTGGAAAAACGGCCAAATATTGCCTAATTCGATGATATTTTGTTTAAATCAAATAAAGGAAAAGGGGATGATAAACGTCAAAATATTGCTAAATTCGATGATTTTTCGTACGAAACAAAATGCAAGAAAACTTGCTTAAAATGCAATATTATGCGAATTTCTGAGATTTGAAGGCCAAATCACATATCGTGATACTACATGAAATAGAATCGAAATATTGGTAAAAAATGAATATATTTAAGTAGTATCAAACTACATGAAAAACGTGAAAAAAGTCACTATTTAACCATATTTGAGGATTTTAACTTCAAATCATAGAGCGAGGTTTCGTATTATTTAGATCCAAGAAAAGACATATGACAATGTTGTTTCCAATACAAATTATAAAAATCAATGTGTTTTCATTAGAATTAACTAAAATGTTCCTGATTTTCCGTTTATATTACCGAGGGAAGATGTACACGTAAAACCGCTCTAATCCGGCTGGAACGTCGATATATGCAATAAAAACCGAACTTCTCCCCTTTTCATTATCTTACTCAGTATTTTAACGAGAAACAAATAGTTGATTGAAAATGAAGTATTTAAGGTTATTATCTAATGTATTATGTGTTTGCGTCATTTTTATCGTATATATAATGAATGAATACCCATAGACTGAAAATTCACAAAAACGTGGAAAAACGGCAAAATATTGCCTAATTCGATGATATTTTGTTTAAATCAAATAAAGAAAAAGGGGATGATAAACGTCAAAATATTGCTAAATTCGATGATTTTTCGTACGAAACAAAATGCAAGAAAACTTGCTTAAAATGCAATATTATGCGAAATTCTGAGATTTGAAGGCCAAATCACATATCGTGATACGACATGAAATAGTATCGAAATATTGGTAAAAATGAATATATTTACGTAATATCAAACTACATGAAAAAAGTGAAAAAAGTCAATATTTAACCATATTTGAGGATTTTAACTTCAAATCATAGAGCGAGGTTTCATATTATTTAGATCCAAGAATAGACATATGACAATGTTGTTTCCAATACAAATGATAAAAATCAATGTGTTTTCATTAGAATTAACTAAAATGTTCCTGATTTTCCGTTTATATTACCGAGGGAAGATGTACACGTTAAACCGCTCTAATCCGGCTGAAACGTCGATATATGCAATAAAAACCGAACTTCTCCCCTTTTCAATATCTTACTCAGTATTTTAACGAGAAACAAATAGATGATTGAAAATGAAGTATTTAAGTTATTATCTAATCAATTATGTGTTTGCATCATTTTTATCGTATATATTTGAATTAATAACCATAGACTGTATATTCACAAAAACGTAGAAAACGGCAAAATATTGCCTAATTCGATGATATTTTGTTTAAATCAAATAAAGGAAAAGGGGATGATTAACGTCAAAATATTGCTAAATTCGATGATTTTTCGTACGAAACAAAATGCAAGAAAACTTGCTTAAAATGCAATATTATGCGAAATTCTGAGATTTGAAGGCCAAATCACATATCGTGATACGACATGAAATAGTATCGAAATATTGGTAAAAATGAATATATTTACGTAATATCAAACTACATGAAAAAAGTGAAAAAAGTCAATATTTAACCATATTTGAGGATTTTAACTTCAAATCATAGAGCGAGGTTTCGTATTATTTAGATCCAAGAATAGACATATGACAATGTTGTTTCCAATACAAATGATAAAAATCAATGTGTTTTCATTAGAATTAACTAAAATGTTCCTGATTTTCCGTTTATATTACCGAGGGAAGATGTACACGTTAAACCGCTCTAATCCGGCTGAAACGTCGATATATGCAATAAAAACCGAACTTCTCCCCTTTTCAATATCTTACTCAGTATTTTAACGAGAAACAAATAGATGATTGAAAATGAAGTATTTAAGTTATTATCTAATCAATTATGTGTTTGCATCATTTTTATCGTATATATTTGAATTAATACCCATAGACTGTAAATTCACAAAAACGTAGAAAACGGCAAAATATTGCCTAATTCGATGATATTTTGTTAATATCAAATAAAGGAAAAGGGGATGATTAACGTCAAAATATTGCTAAATTCGATGATTTTTCGTACGAAACAAAATGCAAGACAACTTGCTTAAAATGCAATATTATGCGAAATTCTGAGCTTTGAAGGCAAAATCACATATCGTGATACTACATGAAATAGAGTCGAAATATTGTTAAAAGTGAATATATATACGTAGTATCAAACTAATGAAAAACGTGAAAAAAGTCACTATTTATCCATATTTGAGGATTTTAACTTCAAATCATAGAGCGAGGTTTCGTATTATTTAGATCCAAGAAAAGACATATGACAATGTTGTTTCCAATACAAATTATAAAAATCAATGTGTTTTCATTAGAATTAACTAAAATGTTCCTGATTTTCCGTTTATATTACCGAGGGAAGATGTACACGTAAAACCGCTCTAATCCGGCTGAAACGTCGATATATGCAATAAAAACCGAACTTCTCCCCTTTTCAATATATTACTCAGTATTTTAACGAGAAACAAATAGATGATTGAAAATGAAGTATTTAAGTTATTATCTAATCAATTATGTGTTTGCATCATTTTTATCGTATATATATGAATTAATACCCATAGACTGTGAATTCACAAAAACGTAGAAAACGGCAAAATATTGCCTAATTCGATGATATTTTGTTTAAGTCACATAAAGGAAAAGGGGATGATAAACGTCAAAATATTGCTAAATTCGATGATTTTTCGTACGAAACAAAAGGCAAGAAAACTTGCTTAAAATGCAATATTATGCGAATTTCTGAGATTTGAAGGCCAAATCACATATCGTGATACTACATGAAATAGAATCGAAATATTGGTAAAAAATGAATACTTTTAAGTAGTATCAAACTACATGAAAAACGTGAAAAAAGTCACTATTTAACCAAATTTGAGGATTTTAACTTCAAATCATAAAGCGAGGTTTCGTATTATTTAGATCCAAGAAAAGACATATGACAATGTTGTTTCCAATACAAATTATATAAATCAATGTGTTTTCATTAGAATTAACTAAAATGTTCCTGATTTTCCGTTTATATTACCGAGGGAAGATGTACACGTAAAACCGCTCTAATCCGGCTGGAACGTCGATATATGCAATAAAAACCGAACTTCTCCCCTTTTCATTATCTTACTCAGTATTTTAACGAGAAACAAATAGATGATTGAAAATGAAGTATTTAAGGTTATTATCTAATCAATTATGTGTTTGCATCATTTTTATCGTATATATATGAACCCATATCGTATATATATAGACCCATAGACTGAAAATTCACAAAAACGTGGAAAACGGCCAAATATTGCCTAATTCGATGATATTTTGTTTAAGTCACATAAAGGAAAAGGGGATGATAAACGTCAAAATATTGCTAAATTCGATGATTTTTCGTACGAAACAAAAGGCAAGAAAACTTGCTTAAAATGCAATATTATGCGAAATTCTGAGATTTGAAGGCCAAATCACATATTGTGATACTACATGAAATAGAATCGAAATATTGGTAAAAATGAATGTATTTACGTAGTATCAAACTACATGAAAAACTTGAAAAAAGTCACTATTTAACCATATTTGAGGATTTTAACTTCAAATCATAGAGCGACGTTTCGTATTATTTAGATCCAAGAAAAGACATATGACAATGTTGTTTCCAATACAAATGATAAAAATCAATGTATTTTCATTAGTATTAACTAAAATGTTCCTGATTTTCCGTTTATATTAACGATGGAAGATGTACACGAAAATCGCTCTATTCCGGCTGAAACGTCGATATATGCAATAAAAACAGAACTTCTCCCCTTTTCAATATCTTACTCAGTATTTTAACGAGAAACAAATAGTTGATTGAAAATGAAGTATTTAAGGTTATTATCTAATGTATTATGTGTTTGCGTCATTTTTATCGTATATATAATGAATGAATACCCATAGACTGAAAATTCACAAAAACGTGGAAAAACGGCCAAATATTGCCTAATTCGATGATATTTTGTTTAAATCAAATAAAGGAAAAGGGGATGATAAACGTCAAAATATTGCTAAATTCGATGATTTTTCGTACGAAACAAAATGCAAGAAAACTTGCTTAAAATGCAATATTATGCGAATTTCTGAGATTTGAAGGCCAAATCACATATCGTGATACTACATGAAATAGAATCGAAATATTGGTAAAAAATGAATATATTTAAGTAGTATCAAACTACATGAAAAACGTGAAAAAAGTCACTATTTAACCATATTTGAGGATTTTAACTTCAAATCATAGAGCGAGGTTTCGTATTATTTAGATCCAAGAAAAGACATATGACAATGTTGTTTCCAATACAAATTATAAAAATCAATGTGTTTTCATTAGAATTAACTAAAATGTTCCTGATTTTCCGTTTATATTACCGAGGGAAGATGTACACGTAAAACCGCTCTAATCCGGCTGGAACGTCGATATATGCAATAAAAACCGAACTTCTCCCCTTTTCATTATCTTACTCAGTATTTTAACGAGAAACAAATAGTTGATTGAAAATGAAGTATTTAAGGTTATTATCTAATGTATTATGTGTTTGCGTCATTTTTATCGTATATATAATGAATGAATACCCATAGACTGAAAATTCACAAAAACGTGGAAAAACGGCAAAATATTGCCTAATTCGATGATATTTTGTTTAAATCAAATAAAGAAAAAGGGGATGATAAACGTCAAAATATTGCTAAATTCGATGATTTTTCGTACGAAACAAAATGCAAGAAAACTTGCTTAAAATGCAATATTATGCGAAATTCTGAGATTTGAAGGCCAAATCACATATCGTGATACGACATGAAATAGTATCGAAATATTGGTAAAAATGAATATATTTACGTAATATCAAACTACATGAAAAAAGTGAAAAAAGTCAATATTTAACCATATTTGAGGATTTTAACTTCAAATCATAGAGCGAGGTTTCATATTATTTAGATCCAAGAATAGACATATGACAATGTTGTTTCCAATACAAATGATAAAAATCAATGTGTTTTCATTAGAATTAACTAAAATGTTCCTGATTTTCCGTTTATATTACCGAGGGAAGATGTACACGTTAAACCGCTCTAATCCGGCTGAAACGTCGATATATGCAATAAAAACCGAACTTCTCCCCTTTTCAATATCTTACTCAGTATTTTAACGAGAAACAAATAGATGATTGAAAATGAAGTATTTAAGTTATTATCTAATCAATTATGTGTTTGCATCATTTTTATCGTATATATTTGAATTAATAACCATAGACTGTATATTCACAAAAACGTAGAAAACGGCAAAATATTGCCTAATTCGATGATATTTTGTTTAAATCAAATAAAGGAAAAGGGGATGATTAACGTCAAAATATTGCTAAATTCGATGATTTTTCGTACGAAACAAAATGCAAGAAAACTTGCTTAAAATGCAATATTATGCGAAATTCTGAGATTTGAAGGCAAAATCACATATCGTGATACTACATGAAATAGAGTCGAAATATTGGTAAAAGTAAATATATATACGTAGTATCAAACTAATGAAAAACGTGAAAAAAGTCACTATTTATCCATATTTGAGGATTTTAACTTCAAATCATAGAGCGAGGTTTCGTATTATTTAGATCCAAGAAAAGACATGACAATGTTGTTTCCAATACAAATTATAAAAATCAATGTGTTTTCATTAGAATTAACTAAAATGTTCCTGATTTTCCGTTTATATTACCGAGGGAAGATGTACACGTAAAACCGCTCTAATCCGGCTGAAACGTCGATATATGCAATAAAAACCGAACTTCTCCCCTTTTCAATATATTACTCAGTATTTTAACGAGAAACAAATAGATGATTGAAAATGAAGTATTTAAGTTATTATCTAATCAATTATGAGTTTGCATCATTTTTATCGTATATATATGAATTAATACCCATAGACTGTAAATTCACAAAAACGTAGAAAACGGCAAAATATTGCCTAATTCGATGATATTTTGTTTAAGTCACATAAAGGAAAAGGGGATGATAAACGTCAAAATATTGCTAAATTCGATGATTTTTCGTACGAAACAAAATTCAAGAAAACTTGCTTAAAATGCAATATTATGCGAATTTCTGAGATTTGAAGGCCAAATCACATATCGTGATACTACATGAAATAGAATCGAAATATTGGTAAAAAATGAATATATTTAAGTAGTATCAAACTACATGAAAAACGTGAAAAAAGTCACTATTTAACCATATTTGAGGATTTTAACTTCAAATCATAGAGCGAGGTTTCGTATTATTTAGATCCAAGAAAAGACATATGACAATGTTGTTTCCAATACAAATTATAAAAATCAATGTGTTTTCATTAGAATTAACTAAAATGTTCCTGATTTTCCGTTTATATTACCGAGGGAAGATGTACACGTAAAACCGCTCTAATCCGGCTGGAACGTCGATATATGCAATAAAAACCGAACTTCTCCCCTTTTCATTATCTTACTCAGTATTTTAACGAGAAACAAATAGATGATTGAAAATGAAGTATTTAAGGTTATTATCTAATCAATTATGTGTTTGCATCATTTATATCGTATATATATGAATTAATACCCATAGACTGAAAATTCACAAAAACGTGGAAAACGGCAAAATATTGCCTAATTCGATGATATTTTGTTTAAGTCACATAAAGGAAAAGGGGATGATAAACGTCAAAATATTGCTAAATTCGATGATTATTCGTACGAAACAAAAGGCAAGAAAACTTGCTTAAAATGCAATATTATGCGAAATTCTGAGATTTGAAGGCCAAATCACATATTGTGATACTACATGAAATAGAATCGAAATATTGGTAAAAATGAATGTATTTACGTAGTATCAAACTACATGAAAAACTTGAAAAAAAGTCACAATTTAACCATATTTGAGGATTTTAACTTCAAATCATAGAGCTAGGTTTCGTATTATTTAGATCCAAGAAAAGACATATGACAATGTTGTTTCCAATACAAATGATAAAAATCAATGTATTTTCATTAGTATTAACTAAAATGTTCCTGATTTTCCGTTTATATTAACGATGGAAGATGTACACGAAAATCGCTCTATTCCGGCTGAAACGTCGATATATGCAATAAAAACAGAACTTCTCCCCTTTTCAATATCTTACTCAGTATTTTAACGAGAAACAAATAGTTGATTGAAAATGAAGTATTTAAGGTTATTATCTAATGTATTATGTGTTTGCGTCATTTTTATCGTATATATAATGAATGAATACCCATAGACTGAAAATTCACAAAAACGTGGAAAAACGGCAAAATATTGCCTAATTCGATGATATTTTGTTTAAATCAAATAAAGGAAAAGGGGATGATAAACGCCAAATATTGCTAAATTCGATGATTTTTCGTACGAAACAAAATGCAAGAAAACTTGCTTAAAATGCAATATTATGCGAAATTCTGAGATTTGAAGGCCAAATCACATATCGTGATACTACATGAAATAGAATCGAAATATTGGTAAAAATGAATATATTTACGTAATATCAAACTACATGAAAAAACGTGAAAAAGTCAATATTTAACCATATTTGAGGATTTTAACTTCAAATCATAGAGCGAGGTTTCGTATTATTTAGATCCAAGAAAAGACATATGACAATGTTGTTTCCAATACAAATGATAAAAATCAATGTATTTTCATTAGTATTAACTAAAATGTTCCTGATTTTCCGTTTATATTACCGATGGAAGATGTACACGAAAATCGCTCTATTCCGGCTGAAACGTCGATATATGCAATAAAAACAGAACTTCTCCCCTTTTCAATATCTTACTCAGTATTTTAATGAGAAACAAATAGTTGATTGAAAATGAAGTATTTAAGGTTATTATCTAATGTATTATGTGTTTGCGTCATTTTTATCGTATATATATTGAATTAATACCCATAGACTGAAAATTCACAAAAACGTGGAAAAACGGCAAAATATTGC